>NW_016827312.1:194734-281731 GCF_001698545.2 Rhinopithecus bieti
AAAAAAAAAAAAAAAAAAAAAAAAAAAAAAAAAAAAAAAAAAAAATGATTTCTGATGAACTTTCAGTCTCATATGCTGGGAAAACTTATCCTAATGATTTTGATTGCATTATCTGGTAAGCTAGATGTAATTAATTTTAAACAGGTAAACTAAGTTTAGTAAGCATTACTTTTCTTAACATGCTTTTTCTGGGGAGAGAGGGTACATGTATATTTTATGGTCACTTGGCAAATAAATACATAAAAATAAAACTTGATTTCTCAGTGCAGACGTTCATACATATTTTTCTATGACTTCAAATATTTCAATATACTTGTTCTAGAAAGAAGTAGATTTTCTAAAACTTTAGTTATATATTTTTATTATGTGATTCCATTATACTTAAGGAGATATAGTGGGAAATGCAGTATTATGAAAACCAATGAAGAGTAAATGGAGAATTTGTGTGTTTGTAGTGTTGAAACATGATAAATATGTTAGCATTTTTTTCTTAACCAATAAGAAAGAACAAGGAAAAGTATGGTTTTAGAAAAATGAACTTAGAGGAAATGTGACATACAATTATGAGTTTCAGTACATGCTTTTACTAATGAACTTGTGAACAGGTCTCCAGAAAAAACAATTTTTTTTTTCTTTTTTGAATCATTAATGGCACTGGACATGCTTTAAATATATTGCTATGTGATTTATAAATCAAAATGATTAAAAAAAAAAAAAAAAAAAAAACTTGGCCAGGTGTAGTGGCTCAGCCCGTAATCCCAGCACTTTGGGGACTGTGCTGGGCAGATCACGAGGGCAGTTCAAGACCAGCCTGGGCAACATGGTGAAACCCTGTCTCTACTGAAAATAAAAAAATTAGCTGGGCATGGTGGCACATGCCTGTAATCCCACACTTGGGAGGCAGAGGCAGGAGAACTGCTTGAACCGGGACCCGGGAGGCAGAAGTTGCAGTGAGCTGAGATTGCACCATTGCACTCCAGTCTGGGCTACAGAGTGAGACCCTGTCTCAAATAATAATAACAATAATAATAATAACTTTCTGGCACTTTCATATTAGAGATGAAGGGAAGTAGTTATAAGGGAATGAAATTAATAGGACTGTTAATAATTTGGGAAACATAATTTCCTATTAAGGTAAAATAAACCTTTATATGCAGGACATAGGACATAAATGCAAATTCTAAGAAACCTTTTTGTTTATGCTCGCCAAAAGCATATGTTATAACTTTAATACTAAATATATCATCCACATTTATTTTGAAAGATAAACATCCTCAGATATTTTCAAAAACTCACAAGCATTGTAAGATCAAGTATTAAAATTATATAGTTTGTGAGCCAGTACACATTTAATACACTTAACCTATAGTATTTAACTTTAGATGCCATTTTTAACATTCACATTCCCACTGATAGCATACAAAGGTCTCTATTTCTCCACATCCTTGCTGACACTTACATTTTCTTTCTTTTTTTTTTGTATGTGTTTTCTTTGTGAATAGCAATCCCAACAGGTGTGAAGTAATATCTCATAATTTTGACCTGTATTTCCCTGATAAATAATGATGTTGAGCATCTTTTCACATACTTGTTTGGCCATTTTTATATCTTCTTTGGAGAAATGTCCATTAAAATCTTTTGCTCATTTGTTAATTGAATTGGTTTTGTTTGTTTATTTGTTTGTTGCTTTGGGTTGTACGAGTTGCTTATATTTCATAAATTAACCACTTACCAGATATGTAATTTGCAAATATTTTTATCTCGTTCTGTAGTTTACCTTTTCATTCTGTTGTTTTCTTTGCTGTGAAGGTTTTTGTTTGTTTATTTCATATAATCCCGCTTGTCTATTTTTTATTTTATTGTTTATGGTTTTGTTGTTGTGTCTGAGAAATCATTGCAAAGACCACACTCAAGAAACATGTCTCCTATGTTTTCTTAGAGTAGTTTTATAGTTTCAAGACTTATGTTTAAATCTTCGATCTATTTTGAGTTGATTTTTTTGTAGATTATGTAAGATAGGGGTCCAATTTTATTTTTTGTACGTGAATACCAGCTTTCCCAACACTTGTTGATGAAACAAACTATCTTTTCACCGATGTGTACTATTCTTGGCACCCTTGTCAAACGGTGTTATAGCTGTGGAAAACAGTATGGTAGTTCCTCAAAAGTTAAAAAATAGAACTGCCATATGATTGATCAATTCCACTTCTGAATATATATCAAAAATAATTCAGGATTATCAAATCAGGATTTTGAAGAGAAATATGCAGCATTATTCACAATAGGCAAGATACCAAAACAACCCAAGTGTCTACTATCAACAGATGAATAAAGAAAATGTAGTATATCCATACAATGAAAGAAATTCCATTATTTGCAAGAACATGGATGAATCTTGAGGAAATTATTCTAAGTGAAATAAGCGAATCACAGAAGGATAAATATTGCATGATTCCACTTAAATGGGGCATCCATAATAGTCCATCTCAGAGAAGCAGAGAATGTAATAGTGGTTTTCAGGTGCTTGGGTGTGGAGGAAATAAGAAATTTTTATCTAACCTGTATAAAGCTTCATTTATGCTAGGTGAATAAGTTCTAGGGCTCTGCTGTATAATGAAGTGCCTGCAGTTAAGAGTACAGTACTGTGCACTTTAAAATTTGTTAAGAAGATGGGTTTCATAATAAGTGTTCTTACCACCCAAATAAAAAGAAAGAAAGGAATAAAGCAAAGAAAGAATAAAAGAAAATAAAAGAAAGGGACAAAAGGAAATTTTGAGAGTTGTTGGATGTCTATTACCTTGATTGTAGTAATCGTACCATGAGCATTTGCTTATGTCCAAACTCATCAAATTGTACACATTAAATATGTGCAGTTTTTGTATATAAATTATACCTCAATAAATCTGTTCAAGATAAATAAAATGCAGGCACTTTATATGAGAAGCTTAGGCACATTCACTGATTACTCAAGAATTTTGGAAATGGAGAATTAACTTCATATTATGAATGAGAAATATATCTTTATTAGATGTGCCAGAACTCACATAATTCTTTTGGCATTAGGCTTATTCTTTACAGCCTTTTGATGATTATTTGTTGAGATCTCTCAGCTTGAGTGCACCATGTTCTTTCCAAATGTAATCCATCAAATTTTTTAACCCCATGTGAAAAGATTCCCTTATGCCAATCGAAATAAATATTTTGAAATCAAGAAGGAGATGTGCAGAAGGGAAAAGGTGGTATGCATTTGTTCTGCCAAATCATTTCATGCAGAATACCTGAGTTATACCCAGCACCTAAGCAAGCCAGGGTAGCTTGCAGGAATTTGGTTTCTAAAGATGGAAAAGACCCCCAAGGAACTGACTTGTATTTTTCATTTAATTCAATTTACAGAAATAGGTTTGAGGGGGTTTAGCAGTTTAATGCTCTATCAAACCACTCCAACACTCAGTAACTTAAGGCAATAAACATTCATTTACGTCACAAATCTCAAGTTTAGCTGGGTGGGATCTACTAGTCTTAGCTAGATTCTTCCATATGTCAGGGGTAGGCTGGAGTTGGCATGATTTTGAATGGCCTTGGCTGAGGTATCTAAATTCCTTTCCATGTGTCTCATCTTCCAGCAAACTAGCCTTGGTGTGTCCTTCTTATGGATGATAGAGAGCTAAAGAGAGTAAGCCATATTGTACGAGTGATTTTTTTAGACCCCGTTTGTCTGAGCAAGTCACATGGCTGACCCCAGAGTTAGAGTGGGGAGGACCTTACAAAGCTTCATGACAAAGGGCATAGATACAGGAAGAGGTGAAGAATTAGTGCTATTTTGCGATATGCCACTGTGATTGTCCTACGATCATGTTTTCTACAATGAGTATGCACACTTTATGTGTGCTCTAATGCTTCCAGAGAGCAGAACTACTTCAAAGCTATTAAAATCTCACAAGAGAGTACAGAGTTAAAGCTGTATTGCCTTATGACACCATGTCTTATAAACATTGCACTAAAATGCTCAAAGCTCATACTGTTGACTAATAATAGGAAAGATGCCATTTGGGAACATTATTCTGATACTGAAGCCTCCTGGAACTTTAACCACAATGCAGTTCAGATTTTCATATATGTATCCCTTAGGAGAAATAAAGAAAACTAATTAAATGTTGAATTATTGCTCCCAAGCAACCCATTTGTGAAGGATAATGATCTCACCTGGAAGATAAAAGTTTTCAAGTGATCAGGTTCTTCAGCTCATGAAGCATTATCAAACACCTGAGAGTAATATGTAAAAGGCCTTCCTTTAGTTCCTTGGGCTAATTAAGAGGAATGGTGTCTTTAAGGAGTCTTCATGCACCAGGCTTCCACAAGTGCCTCATTCTAGGGTTTTCAGTTATAAGTCATGACTCACAGCTGCTGGGTTTTGTTCAAGATCATGAAGTTTATTTTCAAGATGTGGTATACATTTTTCTTGTTAGACTCCATTGCCAAGCAAACCCTACCACTATTCAGCTCATAAATTGTACAACACAATAAGCAATTGCACACATTTTTTACTAGTTCTATTTTCTTCTATCTCATGAAAAGTCTAAAAAATGCCACTTACTATGACTTGCTACTACATTAATTTTGACAGGTTCTACCAATTTTATAGTCTTCTTGTGTCATGAAATTCTAAATTTTCTTCATCTAAAGTATGGTAACCTCACTAAAAATAAAAACATTGTAATATATGTAATTAATATTAATAATGGCTAAAATGTGTTTGGCACTTACTGCTTGGGTGAATTTACATCCATATATGTTATATGTCTGATGTATATTACACATGTTATGTATATGTTATTAATATATAACAGATATAAAAAAATTATGTTACTTGATTTTTGCAGCAATTCAAAACAAGAGTATAATAATTATCAGGATATTTAAGCTCAGAGCAACATGTTTCTAAGAGATTGGATCTTGTAGATCAAGGGAAAGAGTGATTGTGCTCAGCTTGGGAGCCATTTCCTATGTAATCTGGAAATCGGCTCCACATAGAAATCTAGGAAGACTGTAGGACTCATCTCCTTTGTTACCTCTCTGTGTACCACAGCCCTGTACTGCCTCTTGTTCAATGTCTGAAAACTGTTGTTTTACATATTCCTTCCAGTTATTTTATTTATTACAAAACAATAAGTTTAGTACCTGTTACTGGGGCATGGCAGAAGCCATTTAACTTTTCCAAATAGAAGGAAGATATAAAGAATTTCGAAAGGGCCAATTAACAGTATCTACCACACCTTTCCATTCTGATTTTGTCTTTGAAACTATTTTATGGATCACCAAAGACTACATAAATCGAATGAAATGATAAGAATTATTTCAGTTCATTAGAAAATACAGATGTTTTGTTACCACAAAAGCCAAACATAACTCCTAAATTAAAAAATCAACATCAGACTTCCAGGTAAAAAAAATGCAGAGTAATTAAGAGTTAATTGTCTAATGCTCCACAGTCCTTGGGGTCTGACTCACCTTAACATTCCAGGCTTAGAGAATACTAGTCCAGATCTTATGCATGGGGTGATTTGGGGGCAGTCATTTTTTATGTGACTGTTAATACCTTCATGGTGACACAATTTAGCATTATGCTCTTCTCTCTCTCTTTAGCTTTGAATTTCAAGTTATCAAATTATACACCAATCCTTGGCAACCATTTCAAACCATCTTTCTCTGAAATGTGCTGGGCTCTTTACAGACGTCAATCTGAATATTCCTTCAACTTAGGAAATACTGTTAATATTTTGTATTCAAATCATTTCTCTGCTCAATTTGTTGGTTTCTATCTGTTAGGAGATCCAATTATTTTTATGTTGTCTCACTTTCATCTTGCCCCGATGTCAACTATTTTCCCACAAATTGTTCGGATTTCTTAGCCTTCTTCTCAGCATTTTCTACAATTATCTCAAGTCATTCTTCTATGTTATCATCTCAATTTTAAGGTATATTTCATTTAAAGAGTGAGAAGTGTGTAGCATTTTTCTACCTGGAAGTCTGATGCTGATTTTTAACTAACAGTTAAGTTTGGATTTTGTGGTCATAAAACATCTATTTTTCCTAAAGAACTGAAATAATTCTTATCGTTTAATTAGATTTATGTAGGCTTAGTTGCCAACACGTTTAATACACTAGCTCTTCTAAACCTGATTTTCTGTATAAATGTCTATCCCCAAACTTGTATAACATGATGTTATTTTAATTTAGTGTTAGTGACTCCGTGTACTTCTTGCTTTCGACTGTAAGCCAACTCAAGTTCTGTTTGGAGTTAAGTAAAGTATGCAATTTAAAAACAAAATCACTTTCTTGGAAACAAAATGATATACTATAAATCCCTATTATAACAACGGTTTCTCAGCCAACTGTCAAAATATTTTCTCCCACCATCATAAAGGGGCTCAAAATATTTTAATTTTGTGACTTTTTAAAACCAAAGGAAATTCAATTAAAAAGTTAAAATAGGCACACATGATCCAACCAAGTAGTCACTTTTATAGAATCCTTGAAATAGAAATTTAGTTCACAAGTGGAGATCCATTACAATATGTTTTAAGTTTTTTTGATCTGGTCATTATGCCCTTAGTTTACAAGAAGAAATGGAAGACACAGCTCTGTCAAAATTACTCAGAGAGATGTCAATGAAGATGAAATTCCTTCTGTCAATCTGATTTGTCTTCATGAAAATCTAAGAAATTTTGCTGAAGTTACAGTATCAACAAAGGGTGAAACTACCTCTGAGAATAACATTTTAATCCTAAGAACTGAGACTCACAAGTAGTATGCTTCCCTTTCTGGTTTGACTATTCAGAAATTCCAAACAACACTGTGGCCTATTTCTATTAACTATTTGAGACTGGGATTGCATGCTGCATATTTCCAGTATTGATCTTTCTCTGACTCCATTTTTATTCCCATTTCTCATTTTTCTTTCTGTAATTTATTTACTTTTCATTTGAAGGCTCTAACACATGTAAAAATACTTAGAGTTTGACCTAATAAATAAATCAAATACCTAACCATTCATTCCATCACAGGTAGGGTAAGAATCTATACTTAAAATTTTATTAATGAAATGGATAAAATTATAAAGCCACTTCAATCAAGGCAAAACTTAAATATACGTCGATTTATCTCAGCCCCATTTAGAATACAAAAAAAAAAAAATCTTAATACACAACAAAGACATTTTAAAATATACTACTGTTTTATGTGTGTTATTTCTGTCAAATAATATACATAATGCCTTAAATGATAAGGGCAAATTCCTATGATGTTACAAGTAACCTAATGGAATGCAAGAGTCTATTACAATATAATCTTAATTTAGTTCCTATAATATGAATAGAAAATATCTTCAAGTAAATACTTCAAATGTTAGATGTTACTCATAATTGGTGTGACTGAAGATCATTTGTATTTTGTCTTGGTTTTATAGTTTTCATACATTCTACCATGAATATCTATTACTTTTATTAATAGAAATATATACCATTTTAAGTCACCTTTTAATTTTCAGTTTTCTGCCATAATCTTGAAATATGTTTTGTGGAAACAGATATTAGTATTATTTGTCACCTTAAGTCATTTACTTAAACCCTATTCCTTCTATTCACACACAAAAAATGTCCACCTTGTTAAGCTTACTAAGGAAAATATAAGATTTTAACTTTCAAAGAAATTGTTGTTTTCCTGCAAAAATATCCAGACATGGTTCTTTTTTAGTCACAACAGTCAGGGTGGTTTCTTTGTCACAAAGGTGAAAAGCTAAAGTGTCAAAGTCTTATGTCTAGGGACTCAAAATGATCACTTGAGCTCGGGAATTTTCTGTGACTTGTGAAATAAGTAAAGGTGACCCAAATTTTGATCATACTGACTATTTTGGAAACAAGACTTATTTTGTAGAACGCCAACACTAAAGAAATTGAACTTTTCAACACTATTTAATTTTACACTTTTACTTCAATGGCTTTCATATTCTGAGAAAGGTAGTGTGAAAAATCTGTTAGTGCGAGAGATGTCATGATTACAAAGCTGCCATTTCCTCTCATGGATAATTAATACTGATTCCATTTCCATATTATTCTCTGCTATTGACATTAGTATCAAGCCTCACATGTTGAGAACATAAAGAGTATATTTTATTTCAAAGGAGATAAAAACAAGAGATGAATTGTAATTGCTCATGTTGAGTTATGAGTAACTTTTCTCTTCGGCAACATGAGTACTATTTTAGACCAGCTCCCAGTTCATTGAACACTTGGTAATTTCTTTTCTTGGTCTTAATGTTTTCTTCACAATAAAATATACTCTCTTAAGTGTGGGATGAATATGCTTTATTTCTTTTGTTGTCTAGTCTACATTTATAGCTAAATTATTGCTTTTCAAGGACTTTGTTTTAGGGGTGTGTGTGTGTGTGTGTGTGTGTGTGTGTGTCAGGAAAACAAAACCAAAGAATTCTAAACAAAAAGTGTGTTGTTACATCTAATTATTTTACTATTGCCAATAGTGTGAGACATCAAAATTTTAAAAAGTTTTAAAAGAGTTATTATTTTATCTATAACATTAAGCTGTTCTACATTCCCAACAGTTGATGGTGTGTTTGAATTTCTAGGTATGGGCACAGTGAAAACAATTTTAGATAACATTTTTTTTTTTTTTGGCGCTAGAATTAATAACAACCATAAACAGTATTAGCTAATTATCACTTTTTTCTCCTTCACTTGTTATCAAAAGTCTCTGGACTTCTAATTCCATGAGAACACCTTAAGATTGTTCAGATTCTTTCTCCAAAGATTATTTTATTTTATTTTAAAAAATGCTATCAAACAGCATTACATGCTAAAGATAAATCTTTTGTGAAAAGAAGAGTTAATTGGTGTGGCAAACTTCATTGTTGTCTTCTTCTAAGTAATTGCAACAGCCACCACCAATCTTTAGCAACCACCACCCTGATCAGTCAGCAGCCATTAACATCAAGGCAAGACACTCCACCAGCATAAAGATTATAGCTCGCCAAAGGCTCAGATGACTGTTAGCCTTTTTCAGCAATAAAGCATTTTAAATTTAATTTCAAAAATATGCTGAAAACAAATTATACTTTTAGGGTTTTACATTTCTGTAAAATAAAACATTCATTGAAGTGATATTTGACTAGCATTTTCCCTGGTATGACTCACACCAAATGTATATAAATAAAAGTGAGGGAATTTCCTATCTTTGGGAATTCTTGGGCACTTAAAAAACACTGCTTCTAGTCTCAACCTTTCTGTCTCTTAAAATTCATTCAAAGATTTGGACTCTGCTTCTAATATTTTGTGAACAACGGAAGAAGCTAAGCATGTTTGAAAAGAAAAGGAAGACGCTTAGCATCATGTTTAAAAATGGTACTCATTTTGCCGAGGAGAAATATTTATTTGCATATTTGAGAAAAGGCCAAAGGTCAGATTGTGTTTATAAACTTTAAACCACTGCTCTTTCAGTTACACAGCTGTTATCCCCCCCGCCGCCCAGTAGTAATGCTTCTTTTGCCTGAAAATTGACTTTCAAAGATCATCATATTATCTTTTATTTTTCTTTGGAATATAGATTCTTAAACAAATTGCCTTTTCTTTTCTTTTCTTTCTTTTTTTTTTTTTTTTTGGTTCATGAACTCTCAAATGCCCACTAATAGGGGAACATCCATCTTATTTTTCCCGTCTTACAAAAGGCAAAGAAAATGAACACTTGCTATTCCTCATTTTCCTTTTGTTGTCCCTTGCAACCAAACTTCCCAAGAAGTTTTGCTACTCACAATCTCGGATTCATAATGTCAAATCTCATAATCTTAAATAAAATTCACAAAATTTCAAAGTTTCTCCTTTTATTCCCTCTTGAATCATTCTAACTAACTGACTTTCATCTCTGCCGTTCCACTAAAAGTACTTCTGTCAAGGTTCATTACCTCTCCGTAGTTAAATCCACGGCCATCACTGTCTTCAACATGATTGACCTACCCGCTGCTTTCAACACAGCTGATCTTTTACACCAGGGTGTCCAAACTTTTTGCTTCCCTGGGCCTCACTGGAAGAATAATAATTATCTTGGGCCACAGGTAAAATACACTAACACCAACAATAGCTGATGAGCTAAAAAACAATCACAAAAAGTCCCATGAGGTTTTAAGAAAGTTTACAAATTTGTGTTGCGCTGCGTTCAAAGCCATCCTGGGCCACATGTGACCCACAGGCTGTGGGTTGGACAAGCTTGCTTTAGGCCCTAAGAAACTTTTCTTTTAGCTTTTAGGAGTTTTACTACTACCTAGTTTCTTTTGCTAGCTCCTCCTCCTTTCTCTGACAACTGAAGAATGGAATGACCCAGACTCAGCCCTTGAACCTCTTCTCTTCTCTCTATACCTTTCACTTTTATGAGTTCATCTAATTCATTGATTTAAATCCTTTCTATATACCAGTGATGCCCAAATGTATTCATCATGTCTGAAACTCTCCCTTAAATGCCAGACTTATGTAACCTATTGCCTCATCTAAATCTCTCTGGACTTCTAACGGGCAACTCAACCTTTAATGTCTAAACTTGCCCGGCTATAGTTTTTCCAGTCTCAATTAATGGCCACTCCATCCTTCCAGTTGATAAAGCCAAAAAAACCTGGAGTCACACATCATACTCTCATATTTCACATTCACTTCATCAGTAAATTCTATTAGATTATCTTTCTAAACACCTCCAGTGCTATTGTCAGGATCCCCAGCAGGCATTATCTTTTAGCTGGATCATCATATGATAACCTCCAAAATAGTCTTTCCAATTCTGTTCTTGTGCCCTTATTTTCCAAAATGCAAGAGATCTTCTTAAAATAAGAGGAAAACCATGTTGCTTTTCTATTCAGAACTTGCTAATGGCTTTCCTTCTTAGCATAATAGAAATGTTCTTATTATGACTGAAAGATCCTAAAATTAGGCTACCCTGGCCCTCTTAACCTCTATGTCAGATCAATAGCTCACACTGACCTCCTGGATTTTCCTCGGATACTCTAGGCATGCTTCTGCTGCAGAGCTTTTGTGTTTGTTTCTTCCTTTGTCTGGAATGCTCTGCTCCCAGGTATTCATATGGCTTCCTTTCCCATCTTGTTCAGGTCTTTACTGAAGTGTCACACTTTCAATGTCACCTTCCCTGTATGCTCTATTTAAAATTTCATCTCCACAAGTTCCCTGTCCTATCTCTCTACTTTATTTTCTTACTTAGCAGACATCACCATCTAACATAGTATACATTTTAAAATTTGACTTGCTTGTCGGTCTCTCTCAAAACAATAATGTAAGTCTGAGTTTCATCTCTTTTGTTCAGATCTGTATCAACATAACCTAAAACTGTTTAAAATGTGTTGGGTACACAATAAATATTTGTAGAATGATTGAATGAATGAATTCACACAAAATTATGACAAATGTAGCATACTTTTAAACTTTGAAGTGAATTATGTTATTTTGGGATAGTAATTTTTTCTTCCAAAATATTTTGTATCCACTGATATTAAATTTAGTTTTTATTAGATTGTACTTCTATTACCTTACACAAAATACTCAAAACAGACACTTCATAGCATTTCTTGGATATAAAATTTTTTGCACACACATAAATGGAAATGAAGAGATGTGTTAGGAGACATAAACAGAGTAAGAATCACCAGGTTAAAATTTTAAATTGTATCACATAATATAATGTAAAAATAACTGAATTAAATTGATAGGTAAGACAGTGGATACAAAATAATATAGGAACTCCCCTTACCTTAGGCAATAAAATAGAATTGTTGAAGAGCTTTGCACAGAGACATCTTGAAAACTTTAGATGGTACCAAAACAACATCCTGAGAAGGATTTTCTTTATGGGTATACTGTCCATTGAGACCATTTTCTAGGAAGAATATCAGATCTACTTGTAATTATACATATATACTTTAAGTAATCTAATTTTTTTCTCCAAGAGAAGGGCTAACTAATGGCCAATATATGCCCTTGTTCTATTCCTTGGACCAAGATTCTGCCTTCTTTAGGCAGACTGGATGCGACATTGTGGATTTGTTCTGGATCATTCAAGAGTATCAGTTGGCTAGTCTACGGAGAACATGGAGGGGAGTCAGGACAGGAGTTTTAGTTTCAGTTCTTTTTTCCCCTCCCTTCCTTTGTCCACCATGCATTCCTCAATATACAATGTTTGACAACCGTAATAGTTTGTTAATGACACATTTGAAAGTTGTGGGGTCAAATTCATTTTGTATGTGAAACAGCTTTTTAAGGTCTTAATTGGGAAATTATAATATGATTGTTTGCCAGGGATGTTGTGGAAAGAATTCTTGAATTGTATGAGAGGGTGGACTAAATATATCCTTCAATTTCAATTCTAAGCTTCTAGATTTGATTATCTTTAAAAGTTATTTATTTACACGTTGCACTTTAGTGTTCATGCAAGGAAATGGAATTTCATTCCTTAACCTTATTTATAATTTCTTTTAATAGAAATCTATGGCAGAAAAAACATTTTTTACTCTATGAATTTTGGAAGAATAAAAATATAGGCTGGAAGCATTTGGCAGTTGGTTTCTATAGGAAAAAAGCTAGAATATTTTAAAATATAAATTACATGTCACAGAAAATGTTTTAAAGACAGAAACCTGGCTCTAGTTGAAGAGCAATATAATGTATCACTTGGCCCAGGTTTGTTCCCTTCTAAGAAAGAAGGTGGCAGAATATGAATTGTTCTCTGAAAATGTAGATTAAAAAGTAAAATGCACTTTGATGTGTACATATATCAACGGACTTATTAATGAAAACAGGAAACTAGCAATTGGACCCCTGGAAAAAAAAAATAACATACGGTGTAGTATTTGGGTCACAGCATGATAAATATAAAATAAAAATTTCTAAAAATCAGTCTCTGAGCATTATACATATTTTGAACCATTTATTGTAATTCTTTGTAGATCTCATATAACATGAATAAGAAACTTTAGACATTAAAGAAAAACTAAATATAAAATTATTTTAGGTTAAAAAGTGTATGTTGTTGCCATGTGGAGGACAAAACAACATGACTGAATTTTTACCTTTCCAATTAGCTAATTTGGATTTGTGTAGATATGACCAATATTATCTGGCAGCTGAAGGAATTATTGCTTTGTTTCTTGTCCTTTTTTTTTGGCTGAGAAATTTAAGCTAAGCTATAATAGAAGTCAGCTATTTTCTAAACCAAGAAATTTTTAGAAAGGAATGAATGCTTTATTCTAACTAAATATAAATTGAGCCTGGTGAATTTTCTAAAGCAAAATCATTTAAGGAAGTCTTCCTCTGTTTGAGTTGTTATGTATTGGTTGTGAGATCAGTAGATAAAAACATTATTCATTAAGCAAGAATGATGACAGGCATGATGATGCATAATGAAACTTCAAGTAATTAATATCTTAACAGTTGGAAAATAATGAATTCCAATCATTATTTAAGCATTACAGCTATCATTGAACTCAGCCCTTATGCAAGTAAATGCTTTATGTGGTCAATAGGCTCCGTGAATTCAGCTATCTGCATCTGAGAGTATAAGCAAAATATGTATACATCTGACTATGTGTATATCACATATATTATTATGATTGTTTAAAATTAATTTAAGATAAATTTGTTAGAAAAATAATGCAGAAAGTGGATTAGTTTCATAGGACATTATCAAGACATGTATGTAATATCACAGAAGTAAATATATTCAATAAATTAAAATATGTAATTTTAGATCCCCTATACTAATTTTTAAATGGCATCTAGATTAGTCACACCTGATTTACTCCCAGACTCTTGAGTCAATTTTTTTCTGTTTTTGTTTTTTCTAAATACCACTTAAGTCAGATTTTTATAACTTTCAACCACAAATCTTGACTTCAAAAGTTGGTTACTCTACAATAAGCATATAATACTTCTGTTGTACTAATTTATTTTAAGAGTATAAAATTTCCAGGGTATTTTATATCATCTTTTTTAGTCTTTTCTCCCCAGTGGAATAAGTCTCCTAGCCTTATCCATCAAATGAATATAAGTATTCAAAACATTGTTTGTCTGCTTTTTGTTGAGAGGACGAGGACATATATCTTCAAGTAGAGTCAATTCCTCACTCTTGTTTCCGACACTGTAGACGCCTCTTTTGTATGGCTTCACGTAATACTATAATTATTTATTAATCTCTCTATATGTCTCTGAATGCTATGAGCTTCCCAGTCAGCTGTCAGTGTCTGGCACATCTTTAGTGCTCAGATTTTTTGACCACAGGAACAAATAAATTGAGTAATTTATTATATTTAATTGAATAAAGACTGATCCAACAATTAATAGTTTTTGGATTCAGAGTAATTTTCTTAAGCATGGGACACCTGGTTTTATGTAAAAGGATGCTGATATATAATTAAGAAATTTTGTGTAAGACATATGCAAAAAAAAATTGCATGTATTACATTGATAGTTTCTGTTTGCTAACCAAATTACAAGTCACTGATCTTTCACAGGAAAAAAAAAAATTTTGTGGTAGGTAAATTCTTGTGTCAGGAGAAACATCATGGGCCCTAAAAACTCAATCACTACTTCCATAGGTTTGAAAGCTGGTTTATAATCAGCAAAGAGATTGAGAAAAGGGGTAGAGTGGGAAACCACAGGTACTTCTTGAGTCCTACCAGAGGCAAGAGGGCATTCACCTCCAGTCCTGCATTCCAGAGCTCCAACCTTGCCAGCCTCTCAGCAGACAAACTTCCTTGATATCATAGGAAGAAAATCTGTGGGGCTCTATTTCAAGGAATAAGAGAAGTGAAGGTGATTTCAAAGTAAAGTCAATGGTAACTCAAGCCTGACCAATGAAAAGTTCACAATTAAATGGTGATATTGTTTGTATATCTGTCCCTGCCCAAATCTCACGTTGAAATGTAATTCCCAATGTTGCCCAGTGTTGGAGGTGGAGCCTGGTGGGCGGTGCTTTGGTCAACATAGCGGATCCCTCATTGTTTGGTGCTGTCTTTGTGATAGTGAGTGAGTTACTGCAAGATCTGGCCATTTAAAAGTGTGTAGCACCTCCTCACCCCAGTCTCTCTCTCTCTTTTGCTCCTGGTTTTGCCATGTGAAGTGTCAGCTCATGCTTTACTTTCTGCTATGATTATAAGCTTCTTGAGCACCATACTTCTTGTAATACCTGCAGAACTGTGAGCAATTAAACTTCTTTTCTTAACAAATTATCTAGTTTGATGTATTTCTTTATAGTGAGACAAGAACAGCCTAATACACAAAATTGGTACCAGGGGTGGTGTATTACTATAAAGATACCTGAAAATGTGGAAGCAACTTTGGAACTCTGTGACAAGCAGGGTTTGGAGAGCTCAGAAGGAGACAGGAAGACAAAGAAAATTTGGAACTTTTTAGAGACTGATAACATGGCTGTGACCGAAATGCTGATAATGATATGGAATGTGAAGTCCAGGCTGCCAAAGTCTCAGATGGAAATGAGAAACTTCTTGGGAACTGGAGTATATTAGTCCATTTTCACACTGCCAGACATACCAGAGACTGGGTAATTTATAAAGAAAAGAGGTTTAATTGACTCACAGTGCTGCATTGTCTGAGAGGCCTCAGGAAACTTACAGTCATGGCGGAAGGGAAAGCAGGCCAGTCTTACATAGCAGCAGACAAGAGAGAGCATGTGATAGCAGGGAAAACTTCCTTATCAAATCATCAGATCTCATGAGAACTCACTCACTGTCACAAGAACCGCATGGGGGAACCTCCCCCCATGATCCAATAATCTCCCACCAGGTTCTCCTTCAACACGTGGGGATTATTGGGATCACAATTCATGATGAGATTTGGGTGAGGACACAGCCAAACCATATCATGGAACAAAGGTCACAAATGTTATGTCTTAGCAAAGAGCTTGGCTGTATTCTGTTCATGCCCTCAGGATCTGTGGAAGTTTGAATTTGAGAGTATTTAGGGTATCTGGTGGAAGAAATTTCTAAGCAGCAAAACATTCAAGATTTGACCTGGCTGCTTCTAACAACCTATACTCAGATGTAGGAGTGAAGAAAAGACTTAAAGTAAAAACCCATATTTGAAGAGGAAGCAGAGCATAAAAGTTTGTGGGAAATGTGCAGGCTGGCCATGTGGAAAAGAAAGCAAAAGCTTTCTCAAGCAAGGAATTCAAGCAGGCTGTGGAGCAAACACTTGCTAGAAATACTTGCGTAACTAAAAGGGAGCCAAGTGCTAATATCCAAGAAAATGAGGAAAAGATCTCAAAGGCATTTTAGAGATCTTTATGGCAGCCCCTTCTACAACAGGCCCAGAAGTCAAGGGGGAAAGAATGGTTTCATGAGCTCGATCCAGGCCTCAACTGCCCTATGGAGTCTTGGGACACTGCTCCCTGCATCCTGGCTGCTTTCAGCTCCAGCTCCAGACAGGGCTCAAAGAAGTTCTGGTGGAGCTTGAGTTGCCAATTGGGAGAATACAGTCATAAGCCTTAACAATTTCCACATGGTGTTAAACCTATATAGGTGCACAGAATGCAAGAGTGATGAATGCTTGGAAGTCTAGGCCTGGGTTTCAAAAGGTGTATGAAAAAGCCTGAGTACCCATGAAGAAGCCTCCTGTAGGAGTGGAGCCCTCATGGAGAACCTCTACCAGGGCAATGCGAAGGGTAAAAGTGGGGTTAGAACCCCCACATAAAGTCCCCAGTGAGGCACGGCCTAGTGGAGCTGTGAGAAGGGTGCCACCATCCGCACGGCCTAGTGGAGCTGTGAGAAGGGTGCCACCATCCTCAAGACCTGAGAATGGTAGATCTATCAACAGTTTGACCCTGTACCTAGAAAAGCCACAAGTACTCAACTCCAGCCCATGACAGAAGCTGTGGGCTGTACCATGCAAAGCCATGGGCCTGAAATGCCCAAGACTTTGGGAGCCCACCCCTTGCACCAGTGTGCCCTGGATATGGAGGATAACGAGCCAAAGGAGATTATCTTGGAGTTTTAAGATTTAATACCACATTGATGTGTTTCAAACCTGTGTGGAGCTTGTAGCCCCTTTCTTTTGGCTGATTTTTCCCTTTCGGAATGGCGATATTTATTCAATGCCTATACCTCCATTGTATCTTGAAAGTACATAACTTGTCTTTAATTTTACAGGCTCATAGATGGAAGGAATTTGCCTTGTCTCAGATGAGACTTTGGACTTTAAAGTTAATGCTGAAATGAGTTAAGGCATTGAGGGACTATTGGGAAGACATTGTTGCATTTTGCAGTGGAGAAGGACATAATATTTGGAGGGGGATCAGGGTTGCAATGATATTGTTTATATATTTGTCCCTGCTTATATCTTATATTTAAATATAATCCCTAATGTTGGAAGTGGGGCCTGGTAGGCAGTGTTTGGGTCATGGAGGTAGATCCCTCAGGGCTTGGAGCTGTCTTCACAATAGTTAGTGAGTTCTCATGAGATATGGATGTTTAAAAGTATGTGGTACTTACCCTTCTTCCTCTCTTGCTCCTGTTTTCACCATGGGAAGTGCCTGTTTCTGCCTTTCCTTCCACCATGATTATAAGTTTCCTCAGAAGCTGAGTGGATGCCAGCATCATGATTCCTGTAAAGCCTATAGAACTGTGAGTGATTAAACCTATTTTCCTTATAAATTACCCAGTCTCAGGTACTTCTTTATAACAATGTTAGAACAGCCTAACACAAATGAGAAACATTTCATACTCTCTTAGACATGACACTGCCTTTAGCAAATTTAAGATTTTTGACAAGTTATTCAGGAAACATGGCTATATTTGAAAGTAAGCTTTTGGCTTCATTTTTTTTTCTCCTGAAATACTGTTGCCTCCACAGTTTATCACACAGAAAATATACATAGCTAACAGAGAAGAGTAAGGTATGGCACTTGCTTCAAGTGTAACTCAATTCACTAATCTGCCTTTCCTGGGCTGGATTTGAGCCCTCCAAAGAGATAACCAAAATTATTTTCTGATTTCCAAAATTAGATTTCGAAAATATCTTGAGAATTCGCCACACATTTTCAGTATCAAATATTTTAGCCACTAACAGAAATTTCTTTTAAACTATATTTTATGCCTTATTCTTGTCTTTGTTATGCTTTCTTTTTTCTTTTTTGAAAACTGTTTTCTTGTCTATAGATTTACTTGAATTCAGACAAAATAGGAATATTTGGACACTTAGCATTCCAAAATACCTGTGAGTACTGCCAAAAGGAAAACAAATAAACTTTTAAGCAATTTTGAATCTTGCTGCAACCTCTTATTTCTGGTCTTCAAACAAGATTGTAGATAGAAAAACTAGTTAGGAGGTTGTTGCAGGTGTTTGGTGATGAATTAAACAAAATTTCACACAGTAGTTGAGCATGGTATGTGATGCTCATGTATTTTGCTAACTTGCTAACTTATACAAGCACCAGAAAATAAAACATTAGGTAATGGCAATGTAAATGATTTCTTCTTCTTTATTTATTTATTTTGTTCTTTCCTATTTTTTCTTTTCTCCTTCAATCTTTCTTTTTTCTTTTTTCTTTTTGTTTCTTTTTGGAGACAAGGACTCACTCTTGCCACTCAGGCTGGAGTGCAGTGGTCTGATCATAACTCACTGTAGCCCAGAACTCCTAAAATTAAGCAATCCTCTCACCTTAGCCTTCTGAGTAGCTAAGACTCCAGGCATGCACCAACACGCCCACTTAATTTTTTAAACTTTTTTTTTTTGTGTGTGTGTAGAGATAGAGTATCACTTCTTGCCCATACTGGAGTGTTTTTTTTTTTTTTTCAAATGTAAAAAGTATTAATTAGATATAAGACATCAATAATGTTATTAAATTATCAGCTTATTGAGCCCTAGAGTTAATAAAATTCAGGAATAAAAGTTTAGTGTGTTACCATTACCTTATACTAAAATATAACCTCTAAGTAGAATGTAGAAATTCAGTCTCATGTAAATTACATGTTTTCAAACCACATCATTTTTTTCAAAGAAAAAGACAAAATGAAATGCACACTCATCACAGTTGACATAAAATTAACAGGTAAAATATGAGTTTTTTTTAACTTTAAAAGATAAAACAAGTAACAGTCATCTAATCTACTTCCCTGTCATTGTTATGTCACTGAAGGCTGGGCTGCTCCCTTTGCTCGATTATCTTGGTTACCAAGGCCAAGGTCTCAGAGGTAGCATGGTGCAAGGATGCCCCTCCACCAAAAATGTCCATCCACTCTGAATAGAGAAACTTCAGACCTCAGAAATGGACTGCCTTGGCAGAAGACTATGGAAACCTTTGCAGTTACTGAGCCTGAGAGAGACCAGAGAGCTTTCTGAAAAGAGGGCAAAGATAAAACTGGGACATAAAGCATAAACATTCTTCAAAGAGGGAGGACTACTGGTCCATACTGGAGACCCCACATTAAACAAATAAGAAGAACTCCGGGAATTCAAAGGCAGCCCAAGTGTGCCCTAAGCAATAGAAACCAACATTCTTTATTCTGTGATTTGTGCCTATAGTAACCTTCCTAACACAGGATCCCAGAGCAGTGTTCATTCCTGTCCACCCTTGCCTGTACTTCTGTGTTCATTGTGAAAACCCATCCTTGGCACTCACCTACCATTCTTTATTGTAAATACTCTCCTTCCTGAAACATGGAAAATGTTCCCTGGGAAATTCCAAGTTCTACTTACTAATCATTTTATTTATGAATTTTAATTGTTTAGATGAAGTAAAAAGTTATAAGGTACTTGAGTAACAGTTTTGTAATACTTCAGATATATTTTACTCAATAATTTTTTTTCTTTAAAAATAATGAAAGGATAGATGAGTTAATCTGTTTATCCACCTTCATAGCCTTGCCATAGAGGATGATTTTACATTTAACCTTTTCTTTCTGACACTTGTGGTTTTTATCAACATTGTGGAGGTGAAATGCCAGCATATAAAATAGAAAGTCATTAAGAAAATTTCATAGCAGATGATTGAGGGGAGGAGTTCCTTCTTCCAACTGAGGGCAAAGAATCTTAATAATAATATGATAAGAATAGTACTAAACATTATTACTAAGGAGTGCTAGTTATTTGGGGTGTATTTTATTATCTAACTCTTGAATAACTATAGGACATAAGGTATTATTGATCAGAACTGGCACTTAGAAATTTTTACTGTATGTGACAGTGTGCACTGTCACCAGCCACCCCAACCCCACCAGCGCCCTGCCCCTCCAACACCACTGTGGCCACCAGTGTAAGTGCACATAGGAATGCCACCACCCTACTCCAGTTGGTACCCTGCCACAGCCAACATGTGTGCACCCCACCACACTGATGCAGTGGCTAGTATGTGTGAGAAAGCGTGGATCCCACTGACACTACCCTGACAAAACACTTTGAACAGCATGTCTCATCATACTGCTGTGGCCAGCAGATCAGGAACACCTTGGACCCTCTAGAGCAGTGAATTTCTAACTTCGAGGGTCCAGAGAATAAAGCTAGGGCACGATACCAGCCCTCGAGAGTTAGAGCACACATCTTCCTCAAATGGAGACAGTAGACTGAACCCACCATTTATCACAATTGAAATCCCAAGGGCATCAAAGAAGCAAAAATCCCCAACCAAAGGAAAGCAACTTCGAAGATTGAAGGAATATCAGCCAACATAAATGAGAAAGGATCAGTGCAAGAACTCCAGTAACTGAAGAAGCCAGAGTTTACTTACCTCTAAATCACCACACTAGTTTCCCGGCAACGGTTCATAACCAGGCTGAAACGGCTGAAATGACAGACATAGAACTCAGAGTATGGATATAAATGAAGATCATCGAGATTCAGGAAACAGTCAAAACCCAATCCAAGAAAACCAAGGAATACAATAAAATGATACAAAAGCTGCAAGACAAAATGCCCATTTGAAGAAATAACTAAACTTATCTGATAGAGCTGAAAAACTCACTACAAGAATTTTGAAATACAATCACAAGTATTAAGAGCAGAATATAATAAGCTGAGGAAAGAATCTCAGAGCTCTAAGACTCTAATCTTCAGAGCTCTCTGAATTAACTCAGTCAGACAAAAATAAAAAAGAGAATAAGAAAGAATGAACAAAACATCCATAAAATATGGGATTATGTAGAAACCAAATTTATGACTCATTGGTGTTCCTAAAAGAGAGGGAGGAAAAGCAAGCAACCTGGAAAATGTATTTGAGGATATCATCCATGATCATGCCTCCAACCTTGCTAGAGAGACCAACATGCTAATTCAGAATATGCGGAGAACTCCTGCAAGATACTATTCAAGATGACCATTCCCATGACACATAGTTATCAGATTCTCCTAGGTCAAAATGAGAGAAAAAATATTAAAGGCAGCTGGAGATAAAGAGCAGGTCATTTAAAAAGGGACCCAATCAGGCTAGAAACAGATATTTTAGTTGAAACCATAGAAGCCCAAAGAGATTGGGGAAGTTTATACAGCATTCTTAAAAGAAAATTACAACCAAGAATTTCATATGCAGCCAAACTAAGCTTCCTAAATGAAGGAGAAATAGGATTCTTTTCAGAGAAGCAAATGCTAAGGAAATTTGTTTCCACTAGACCTTTCATAAAAGAGGTTCTAAAAGGAGTCCTAAATATGGATAGGTAAGGCCATTACCAGCCATCACAAAAACACACTTAAGTACTATGCCATTGACACTATAAATCAACTACAAAATCAAGTTTGCACAATAACCAGTTTAGCAACATGGGGACAGGATTAAATCTACACAAATCAATATCAACGTTGCATGTAAATAGACTAAATGCCTCAATTAAAAGGCACAGAATGGAAAGTTGGATAAAGAAGCAAAACCCAAAAGATAGGTCTCTTATCTTCAAGAGCCCATCTCACATGCATTAACACCCACAGGCCAAAAAAAAGGATGGAGAAAAATCTACCAAACAAATAAGAAATTTTAAAAAGCAGGTAGTGCTATTCTAATTTTAGACAAAACAGATGTTAAGCCAACAATGATCAAAAAAGACAAAGAAGGGCATTGCATGATGGTAAAGAGCTAAATTCAACAAGAAGACCTAACTATCCTAAGTATACATGTACTCAACATAGCAGCGCCCAGATTTATAAAACATCTTCTTAGAGACCTATGAAGATACTTAGATAACACAAAATAGTGGGAGACTTCAACACCCCACTGGCAGTATTACACAGACCATCAAGGCAGAAAACTAACAAAGATATTCAGGATGTGAACTCAACACTTGACCAAACAGACCTATTAGATATCTACAGGAATCTCCGCCCAAACACAACAGAATATATATTCTTCTCACTGCCACATGACACATATATTAAAATCAACCATGCAATTGGCCATAAAGCAATTATCAGCAAACTCAAAGGACATGAAATTATACCAACCACATTATTGGATAATAGTGCAATAAGAATAGAAATCAATACTAAGATCACTCAAAACCGTACAATTATGTGGAAATTAAACAACCTGCTCCTGAATGACTAGGGGAGCCAGTGAAATTAAGGCAGAAGTCAAGAAATTCTTAGAAACTGAGATGAAAGATGTAATATGCCAAAATCTCTGGGATACAGCTAAAGCAGTGTAAAGAGGAAAGTTCATAGTGCTAAAACTTCACATCAAAAGTTAGAAAAATCTCAAATTAACAACCTAACATGGCACCTAGAGGACATAGAAAAACATGAGCAAACCAACCCCAATGCTAGCAGAAGACAAGATATAATCAAAATCAGAGCTGAACTGAAGGAAATTGACATGTGAAGAGCCATAAAAAAGTTAAACAAATACAGAAGTTTGTTCTTTGAAAGAATGAATAAGATTGGCTAACTCCTAGCCACCAGTAAACACATGGTAGCTATGTGTTTATTGGTAGCTAATAATTTTTTTCTTTATCATAAAAATAGAAAAGAGAAGATCCAAATAAATACAAACAGAAATGACCAGGACAATGTTACTTCTGATTCCATGAAAAAAAAAAAAAAAAACCTCTGAGACTATTACAAAGCACCGTTATGCCCACAAACAAGAAAACCTACAATAAATGGATAAATTCCTGGAAACATACATACAACCTCTCAAAATTGAACCAGAGAGAAATTGAAATCCCCAACAGACAAATAACAAGTTCAAAAACTGAATCAGTAACAAAATGTCTACCAACCAAAAAAAGCCTGGAAGCAGAGATTCACAGCCTAATCCTACCAGATGTATAAAAAAGAGCTGGTACCATTCCCACTGATACTATTCCAAAAACACTGAGGAAGAGGGACTCCTCCCTAATACATTCTATGAGGCCAGCATCATTCTGGTGCCAAAACCTGGCAAAGCCACAACAAAAAAATAAAACTTAATGCCAATATCCTGGATGAACACTGATGCAAAAATCCTCAATAAAATGCTAGCAAACCAAATCCACCACAATCGAGTAGGCTTTATACCTGGGATGTAAAGTTGGTTCAACATACACAAATCAATAAATATAATTAATCACAAAAACAGAACTAAAAACAAAAACTACATGATTATCTCAATAGATGCAGGAAAGACTTTTGATAAAATTCAACATCCCTTCATGTTAAAAAACCCTTAACAAACTAGGCATTGAAGGAACATACTTCAAAATCATAAGAACCATGTATGACGAAGCCACAGCTAACATCATATTGAATGGGCAAAAGCTGAAAGTACTTCCCTTGAAAATTGGAATAAGACAAGCATATCTATTTTCTCCATTCCTATTCAATATATTACTGGAAGTCCTAGCCAGAGCAATCAGGCAAGAGAAAAAATAAAAGGCATCCAAATAAGAAGAGATGAAGTCAAACTATCTCTGTTTGTGGTTTATATGATTTATATATAGAAAATCCCATAGCCTCTGCTCAAAAGCTCCCTGTTCTGATAAACAACTTTAGAAAAGTTTTAGAATACTAAATCAATGTGCAAAAATTAGTAGCCTTTATATACGCCAACAACGTCCAAACTGACAGCCAAATGAAGAATGCAATTGTTTTGACAATGGCCACAAAATGAATCAAATACCCAGGCATATAGCTAACCAGGGAGGTGAAAGATCTCTACAGTGAGAATTACCAAACGCTGCTCAAACGAATCACAGGTGACACAAACAAATAGAAAACATTCCATGCTTTTGGATAGAAAGATTCAATATTGTAAAAATGGCCATACTGCTGAAAGCAAGTTACAGATTCAATGCTATTCCTATCAAACGACCAATTACATTTTTCACAGAATTAGAAAAAATACTATTCTACAGTTTATATGGAAAACAACAAACTTCAAGATAATCCTAAGCAAAAGAATAAAGCTGGAGGCATTACATTACTAAACTTCAAACTATGATACAAGGCTACAATAATAAAAACAATCTGATTAGGGCATAAAAACAGACACATAGACTAATGAAACAGAATAGAGAGCCCAGAAATAATGCTGCACACCTACACCCATCTGATCTTTGGAAGAGTTCACAAGACTAAGCAATGGGGAAAGGACTTTTTATCCAATAAATGGCGCTGAGATAACTGGTTGGCCATAGGCAGAAGTTTCGAACTAGACCCCTTCCTTACATCATATCCAAAAATCAACTCAAGATGGATTAAAGACTTAAATGTAAAAGTGAAAACTACAAAAATCCTAGAAGCAAACCTGGGGCATACCATCCTGAACATAGGCCCTGGCAAACACTTCATGATGAAGATGAAGAAAGCAATTGAAACAACAACAACAACAAAAATTGACAAATGGAACTTCATTAAATGAAAGAGCTTCTGCACAACAACAGACACTATCAACCGAGTAAACAAAAAAACCTGTAAAATGGGAGAAAATATTTTCAAACTATACATTTGACAAAGGTCTACTATTCAGAATCTATAAGCAACTTAAACAAATTAACAAGCTAAACAAACAAACAATGTCATTAAAAAGTGGGCAAAGGACATAAACAGGCACATTTCGAAAGAAGGCATGCATGCGGCCAACAAGCATATGAAAAAATGTTCAATATCATTAATCATTGGTGAAATGCAAATGAAAACCACAATGACATACCATCTCACACCAGTCAGAATGGCTATTTTTTAAAAGTCAAAAAATAACAGATGCTGGTGAGTTGTGGAGAAAAGGAAACACTTATACACTGCAAGTGGGAATGTGAATCAGTTCAGCCATTGTGGAAAGCAGAGTGGCAATTTTTCAAAGAACTTAAAACAGATATACCATTTTACCCAGCAACCCCATTATTGGATACATACCCTGTATTAGTTCATTTTCACAATGCTACAAAACTCCCTGAAACTGCATAATTCATAAACAAAAGAAGTTTCATTGACTTACAATTCTGCATGACTAGGGAGACTTCAGGAAACTTACAGCCATGGTGGAAGGTGAAGGGCAAAGAAAGCACCTTCTTCACACGGCAGCAGGACACAGGGAGTACAGGGGAAACTGCCACTTTTAAACCATTAGATCTCATGAGAATTCCCTCACTATCAAGAGAACGGCATGGGGGAAACTGCTTCCATGATCCTATCACCTCCTGTTATATCCCTTTCTGGACATGTGTGGATTACAATTCATGAGGAGATTTGCATGGGGAAACAGAGCCAAACCATATTATTCCACCCTGGCCCCACCCAAATCTCATGTCCTTTTTTTTTTCTCTCCCTCCTGCTCTCCTCTAATGTCCTTTCCACATTTCAAAACCAATCATGCCATCCCAATAGTTCCTCCATAGTCTTAACTCATTCTAGCACTAACTCAAAAGCTCAAGTCCAAAGTCTCATCTAAGGAAAGGCCTTTCTGCCTATGAGTCTGTACAATCAAATACAAGTTAGTTACTTCCAAGATGCAATGGGGGTACAGGCATTAGGTAAATATTCCCATTCTAAATGGGAGTCATTGGCCACAACAAAGGGTCCACAGGCCCCATGCAAGTCCGAAACTCACCAGGGCACTCATTAAATCTTAAAATTTTGAAATAATTTCCTTTGATTCCATGTCGTACATCCAGGGCATGCCTATGTAAGGGATAGGCTCCCAAGGACTTGGGCAGTTCTGCCCCTATGGCTCAGCAGGATACAGCCCCCGCAGCTGCTTTCATGAGCTGGCATTGAGTGTCTGCAGCTTTCCTAGGTGCACAGTACAAGCTACTGGTGGATCTACCATTGTGGGTGGTGGCTCTTTTCTTGCAGCTTGACTAGGCAATGCCCCAGTGGATACTCTGTGTAAGGTCTCCAACCCCACATTCTCCCTCTACATTGTCCTAGTGGAGGTTCTCCATGGGGGCTCTGCCCCTGCAGCAGTCTTCTGCCTGGGCATCAAGGCATTTCCATACCTCCTCTGAAATCTGGGTGAAGAATCCCAAAGCTCAACTCTTGTCTTCTGCACACCTACAGGCTCAACACCACGTGAAAGGCAGCAAGGCTTGGGGCTTGCATCCTCTGAAGCTATGGTGTAAGCTGTAGCTTGGTCCCTTTTGGCCATGGCTAGAGCTGGAGCAACTGAAATGCAGGGCACCGTGTCCTGAGGCTGCACAGAACAGTGGGGCCCTGGGCTCAGTCCACAAAATCATTTTTCCCTCCTAGGTCTCCAGGCCTGTTATGAGAGGGGCTACCGTGAAGATCTCTGAAATGCCCCAGGGGCATTTTCCCCATAGCGTGGCTATTAACATTTGGCTCATTAGTTATGCAAATTTCTGTAACTGGCTTGAATTTATTCCCAGAAAATTGGGTTTACGCTGTCAGAAAAATCCAGGTTGGGTTACCTTCTTTTTTTTTTTTTTTCTGAGACAGAGTCATGCTCTGTTGCCAGACTGGAGTGCAGTGGCACAGTCTCGCCTCACTTCAAGCCTCAGCTTCCTGAGTAACTGGGACTACATGCACATGCCACCAAACCCAGCTAATTTTTGTATTTCTAGTAGAGACAGAGTTTCACCATGTTGGACAGGATGGTCTTGATCCCTCAGCTGTGTTAACTCTTGAATGCTTTGCTGCTTAGAAATTTCTTCCACAAGATAGCCTAAATCATTTCTCTCAAGTTCAAAGTTCCACAGATCTCTAGGGCAGGGGCAAAATACTGCCAATCGCTTTCCTAAATCATAACAAGAGTGACCTTTCTTCCAGTTCCCAATAAGTTCCTCATCTCCATCTGAACCACCTCATCCTGGATGTCATTGTCCATATCACTATCAGCATTTTGGTCAAAAGCATTCAACAAGGTTCTAGGAAGTGCCAATCTTGCCTGAGGCAGGAAAATAGGGTGTGGAGGCAGGGAACATAAGGCCAATTCACACTTCAACTATAGCAGGAAATATCCTCTCCGTAGGGCATAAATGATTTTGTAACGTCACTTCATCCTATCCATTTACATAGGGAGTACCCAAAGTAGCCAATGGAATCCTCTGGGGGTATTTAAACCCCAAAAATTCTGGAATGGGGACTTTGAGCCCCTATGCTCAGACCTGGTCCTACACTGTGGCGTATACTTTCATTTTCAATAAAACCCTGCATTCATTCCTTGCTTTGTTTGTGTGTTTTGTCCAATTCTTTGTTCAAGATGTCAACAACCTGGATATCCTCCACCGTTAACACTTTCTACATATTCCTGTCTTCTTCTGAGCCCTCTTAACTCTTCTTACCTCTGGCCATTACCCAGCTCCAAAGTCGTTTCCACATTTCCAGGTATCTTTATAGCAGTACCCCACTCTCAGTACCAATTTTCTGTATTAGTCCATTTTAACACTGCTATAAAGAACTTCCTGAGACTGGGTAATTTATAAGCAAAAGAGGTTTAATTGACTCGCAGTTCCCCATGGCTGGGGAGGCCTAAGGAATCTTACAATCATGGTAGAAGGTGAAGGGGAAGCAGGTATCTTCTTCACAAAGAGGCAAGAGAGACAGAGAGAGAAGGAGAAACTGCCAAAAACTTTCAAACCAAGAGTTATCTTGAGAACTCACTCACTATCATGAGAAAAGCATAAATAGCCTTCATGATCCAATCACTTTCTACCAAGTCCTTCCCTTGACACATGGGTATTATATTTGAGATGAGATTTGGATGGGGACACAGAGCCAAACTATATCATACCGAAAGGAATATATAAATTGTTTTACCATAGAGACACATGCATACATATGTTCATTACAGCACTATTCACAATAGCAAAGGCATGGAATCAACCTACATGTCCATTCACTGTAGACTAGATAAAGAAAATGTGGTTCATATACACTATGGAATACTAAAACAGCCATAAAAAAGAACAAAATCATGTCGTTTGCAGCAATATGAAGGGGCTGAGGGCCATTATCATAAGTAAACGAATGCAGGAACAGACAACCAAATAACACACCTTCTCACTTATAAGTGGGAGTTAAACACTGGGTACACATGGACACGAAAGAGGAAGTGACAAACACTGGGGTCTGCTTGAAGTTGGAGGGTAGCAGGAGGGTGAGAATTGAGAAACTACCTACCAGATACTATGCTTATTATCTGGGTGATAAAACAATATGACACCAAACCCCTGTGACATGCAGAAATTAGATTTAAAATCTTTTTATTAAAAATAAAGGGCTTTGAAATTAAAAATGAAAAGAAAACATAGAAATATTTATTCATTTGGTATATTTAAGCAATCAATATATATCAAAGGTAGGATACAAAGCGTGAATATCTGATTCTGAAACATTAGGAGTTTAGCATCATAGTATACTATGTGCTTGTTAAATATGTCTTGCTTGGCTTGGACAAATGAGAAAGTAGCATGGGGTGTGGAGGTACTAATAGCATGTCTGTCTCTTGCTTGCAGCCCTTGGTCCAGCAAGGGGAGAACACTACAGGATAGTGACATGTTAAAGGTGTGATCATTCTATATTCTTTCAAATCAGATTCCCTGATATGAAATTCAGGCACACACAACCAGGAAGAAAACATAAAGCTTTATAACCCACTTAAAGAAAAATGAATAGAAAGAATTACGATAAGGGGTGATTGATTAAAAAGAACAGGCCCATCTCCAATTGACAAACCATAGAACAATTTCGTAATCCCGAATTTGTTCTGTCTTCTTAAAAGTTATTCACAAATGATGATTTCTTATTTTTCTCCCTTTTTTTCATATTGTTTCCCATGGGCTAGTTATTAGAAGCTATGCAATGCCCCATCAACATACTTAATTGTCTGCCTTGTTCACTAAAGTTCTCTCACATCACCAAGGCTTAATCTGTTCCTTTGTATTCTTTGGGAACATTTAATTACTCCCACATCATAGATCCCTTCAAAAGCAACACGAAAGACACAGAGAGAAACTGAAGGAAGTTGATTATTTTCTTTTTGCTCCATTGCCTTTGGGGTGAAATTGTCTCCACAACATTTTCATTGATTTCAAGACAATGGAGCTTTCCCTGCCTTAAATTCTGTGCCTTGGCTTATATCAGGCCAAGAATAAATGCTGTCAGAGAGTCGAGCTATTTTCTAAACAACTTCAGCTTATAAATCTTTAAACACATCTTACTGAGTGTTTCCCAATCTTTGGGAAAATTCAATGATATGTTTGCTTCATGCACAAGTGATGAATGTTACTAATGGTGGAATTTAAAACTATTTGTTTCACTGAGCATATTAAGAGTTTTTTAAATTTTTTTTAAATGTGCTTTCAACTAGCGAATCATTTCCAATATACATAACAATCTATGCCTGATATGACTGGAAAATAACTTTGTTAATAGATACCCAGGCCTAGTCACAGTTAGTCCCTCCTGAAAAAATAAGATTTATTGCAAGGTCAAATCAATCTAGCACATCGTCCATTTGGCATGATGAAAATCTGGAAAAGGGCTGAGGAAAAGAAAAGATGATTATTTTAGAACCCTTAAAATAAGTCTTTGGGGAAGACGTTATGGAGATCAAAGTCAGCCCATTAACCCACAAAAGCAGAAAGTCTATGTGGTAGGCAGAATTCTAAGATGGCCCCTATGTTTCCTAGCCTGAGTTACATCCCCTATACCTCCATTCACCTTCGATGCGGGCAGAACCCATGAATATGACGGGATGGTCACTTCCTTAAGTTATGCTACCTGATAAAGCTGAAAGAATTTTACATATATAATTAAGGTCCCAAATCAGTTGACTTAAAAAAAAAAAAGAGAGAGATTGTCCTTAACCAGCCTGATCTAAGCAAGTAAGACATTAAAAAGAACTGAGCTGTTCCTTGAAGAAAAAGACTCAAATCATGGTAAAGATCCTGCTCTGTCCTTGAAGTAAGTTGCTATGATGTGAGCGGGCTTATGAAGGGGACCATATGCCGAGAACCCAAGAACAGTCTCTAGGAGCTTGGAGTGGTTCTAGCCAGCAGCTAGCAAGAAAACACCACAGTCACATATCACAAGAAATGAGTTTTGCCAACAGCCTTAGAGAACGAGAAAGTAGATCTTTCCCTACTTGAGCCTTATATGAAGTTGCACTAAGTTAACACATTGATTTGAGCCTTGTGACACCCAGAAGCAAAGGATCCAACAAATATATGCTGTATTTCTGATCCACTGACATAGTAAGATAATAAATTTGTGTTATTTTAAGCTGCTATGTCTTTGGTAATTTGTTTTGCAGTAATAGAAAACTAATGCAGTCTATGAAGTGGAGGTGTTTCATACTTGAAGGACTTTTGCCTCTACTTTTCTGAAGAATCTAGTCCATACTTTCTGGTTAAATTCTTCACTATGAGGTTCCAACCTGCCTTTGCAAACTCCTTGTTTTCTGCATGCTTCTCAACACAAAGCTTTGCCTTCCAGTACATGAAAGGTTTCTCTGTGCCCTGGGTAAAGCCCACTCTTATCCCTGAATCTTGTAGCACACTATCCTCTTTGTACAGGAGCCCTTCTTCCCTTTTACATCTGCAAGTTCCTTCTCATGCTCAAAATCCAGATCAAATGTCACTTCCCCTCTGAAGACTTCCCATGACCCCCCTTGCAATAAGCATTCCATTATATTGTCACAATTAATAACAATTTCTTCACATGTCTTCTGTATCTGATATGCCTTTGGATCATCAAACCATCACACAATAACTGGCACATATTAGACTTTAAGCAACTAATGAACTGCTGAACAAACAATAAGTGAATGAATAAACAGGTCTTTGTCACCACCAAGATTAATCATAATGAGAAAATGAGAGTTGCTATGTGAAACTATTAAAATAGGTACATTGCTGATTTTCTTTTTCATCTTACAACACAAGGAACTTTCTGTCTTTTCTTTTCTTTCTTTTCTTTTTCTTTTTTTTTTTTTTTGAGATGGAGTTTTGCTCTTGTTGCCCAGACTGGAGTTCAATGGCACCATCTTGACTCACTGCAACCTTCACCTCCTGGGTTCAAGCAATTCTCCTGCCTCAGCCTCCTGAATAGCTGGGATTACAGGCATCCACCACCATGCCTGGCTAATTTTTGTATTTTTAGTAGAGATGGGGTTTCACCGTGTTGGCCAGGATGGTTTTGAACTCCTGATCTCAGGTGATCCACCTGCCTCATCCTCCCCAAGTGCTGGGATTACAAGGGTAAGCCACCATGCCTGGCCGAAACTTTCTGTCTTATATAGCTTAAAGAATCACCAGTAAGTTAAAATTCAAAAAATATCCGGCCCAAAATTGTCATGAATTTTAAACTCTGCTTTAAGCACTTTACATGTATTAACTTATTTAATCTTTGTATTAGCCTTTATAATAATGCTTTGATGTAGATTCTATATCTTAACAGATAAGAAAACAAGGTGGTTAAGCAATGTGGCCAAATCTTTCTGTTAGCAAATATCAGAGCTAGAATTTGAACCCAGGCTGTCTGACTGTAATGTCTGTGCTCTTGGCTACCATAAAGAGGGCATGTTGTCTTTTAAGTAGTGAAAGCAGAGGTTATGGTGAAATGCACTTGTTCCTGTGCACATCTTTATGTGATGGAAGGAGAACTAGTGCGAAGACCCCATAGCCTTTTCTCAATCTACATCTGTTTTACTTGGCAACAGCCTGCTTTTCCCAGGGCACTCTCAGAGCACATCTTACCTTAGAATTTAGAATATTCTTATCCAGCATTGCAAAACCGTGGTCAAAACTTTCTGTGCTCTAGAGTGGAATCTGCTTTTTCATTTCTGCCTAATGAAACAAATTCATAAAGCTATTTATTTGTTGAAAATTTACTCATTTAGACATGACAATTTTTAAATTACTCCTGAGGACTCTGATATGCCTTTCTTTGCACTTTCTGGTTAAAGAAGGAAAAATTATTCATTTTCAGAGCCAGAATACTTAAATCCCTTCATAGAGTGAAAAGTTGATGGAGAAGCAAAGCTGTGATTTTCTGAGCTGTTTCCCATGACCCTGGATCAGCAGTTGGAGTGGTTTTCCAGACACAGATTATCATCCTTCCTTATTGCTCTGTTCCACTTGGCAATTCTCTTATGAGACAAGAACAAATGCTATGGAGCCAGGTCTAATATCTCCTTTATTCTGGTGATTTCAACAAAGATTTGAAAGAGTGCTGATTTGTCCATCAAAAGCCAAATATAGAACTGAAAAAACCTTTCGTAGACAAAGAACAATCTTAATCAACAAAATCATATCATTTTGCACCTGACAGTTTCAAAAACACACATTTTGGAGTTGCACATGAAATAAAGTTTTCCTATGTTTTCTCACCCTTGACAAAGCTCAGAAGGCTATATTTGTTGTTTTTAAATAGACTATGTTTTAGAGCAATGTTAGGTCCACAGCAAAACTGAGCAGAGAGTGCAGATAATCTCCATAGATTCCCTGCTTCCACACAGGCATAGCTTTCCCCGTTAACAACACTCCACACCAGAGTGGTACGTTTTTTGTAATCAGTGAACCTATACTGGCACATTGTTATCACCCAAAGGCCATAATTTACATTAGGGTTTACTTGTGGTATACATTCTATGGGTTTGGACAAATATATGACATGTATCCACCATTAAAGTATCACACAGAATAGTTTTGCTGCCCTGAAAATCCTGTGTGCTCCACCTATTCATCCCTCCCTCCCCACTATCCCCTGGCAACCACTGATTTGTTTACTGTCTTCATCATTTTCTTTTCCCAGAATATTGTATAGTCAGAGTCATACCATATATAGCTTTTGTAGATTGGCTTCTTTCACTTTGTAGCATGCATTTAAGCTCTCTCTACATCTTTTTGTGGCCTAAAAAAGACTGAGATTGCACCACTGGACTCCAGCCTGGGCGACAGAGCAAGACTCCGTCTCAAAAAAAAAAAAAAAAAAGAGCGATGACTCGTCTCTTCTTATTGCTGAATAATATTCCATTGTTTGGATGTACCATAGTTTATTTATCTATTCACCTACTGAAGTATATCTTGGTTGCTTCTAAGTTTTGACAATTATGAATAAAGCTGCTATAAATATCTCTGTGCACGTTTTTGTGTGAATACAAATCTCAACACCTTTGGGTAAATACCAAGGGGTATGATTGCTAGATCATAGATCATACAGTAAGAAGACGTTTAGTTTTGCAAGAAACTGTCTTCAAAAAATGGTTTTACCATTTTGCATTTTCATCAGTAACAAATGAGTCCTGTTGTTGCACATTCTAGGCATTGTTGCTTTTGTTGTCCATTTTTTGGTGTTTTTCCCACCCTTATCCACAATCTATAGAAAAATCACTAAACTACTTTTGTGCTGGATACATATTCAGTTACATCTACTGCACAGAATTGGCAAGTTTTTAAGTATTTCAACTCTAAGCAACTATTACAAGTATTGAAAAGAGTGACTCTCTCATGCTGATGTAGGAGATTAGCAGGACTTGTTTCCTGCTCACAATCATGCTGACCAAAACAGGATCTTGTCCAGACAGAATAAAGTGAAAAAATCAGCAAGAGCCAGCAGATGGTGATCTAAAAAGGTGATCCCTAGCTGCCCTCATTGCTCATTAATATAAGATCCTCCCACCAATGCCATGACAGCTTACAAATGCCATGACAACAACCCAGAAGTCACCACCCATTTCCATGGCAGTGACCCAGAAGTTACTGCCCCTTTTCTGGAAAGTTCTAAATAACATGCCCCTCAATTTGCTTGTAACCGAAAGTGGGTTTACGTGAGCATAAAAACAGTTGCCAAGAAATCATACATTGCCGAACTCTGGGCACACTGCCTATGAGTTAGCCCTGCTCTGCATGGAGCAGCTCCAGTTCAATAAAGTATTGCTGCTTAACACCACTGGTTTCATCATTGAATTCTTTCCTGAGCAAAGCTAAGAACTCTCACGGGCTAAGCCCCAATTTGAGTGCTCATGTGTCTTGCATCAATGCTATCATGGTAATTTTCAGCAGTATAGCCAACACAGTTTTCCTAAAATTCAATGTGAGAAGTGAATTTGTTTACATAAGTTCTAACATTCACATAGAAGATCAAAGGTCTCCAAGAATAGTAGAGACAATATTCAAATAGAAGAGGGATGGGGTGCTTGTTTTAAAAGACTCACTGTAAATTTATAGTAATCCAAAGAGTGTAATACTAGTGCAGAGAGAAAAAAAATAGAGCAACCAAATAAAATAACACAGAAACAGATATAGGACCAGACATATAATAGGGGAAACATAGCAAACCAATAGGGAAAACTGGATTTTAAAAAAATGGATTGACAGAACTGGTTTTGACATAAAAAATTGACAATATCATTGAAGCTACCATTCACACACTCCAAACATACTCCTAAAACGAATTAAAGTTTTAAATGTAGAAGGTACTGTAAGAGAATATCCCTATTATGTCATAGAAGGAAGGAGTTTCATGATAATGAAAAAAAAAATCAGTCATTTCCTACCCCCCAATTCAAAAAAGTTTTATGGATTTATAATAGACATAATAAACTGAACATATATAAAGTATACAATATTCTAAGTTTTGAAATATGTATATACTGGTGAAGTCATCATTATATTCAGGTTAGTAAACATATTCATGTTTTCAAAGTTCACTAGTGTCCTTTTATAATCCTACGTTCTGTATCTGCATACTACCCCAGACTCGTACAATGACAGATTTGACTTCTGTAGCCATGTATAGTGTCACTATACAAGCTAACTTGCAGCATAGAAACACACACACATGCACACACACAGTGTGTGCAAGTGTGTCTTCATTACACATAAAAATAATTCATACTGAGATTCTGAGCCATATCTTACTGAATAATATTCATCTGATAAGCTCATGGCAAATCTAAAAGAAACGTATTCAATTGAATATGCATAATTATGCTCTTGATTGAAATTTTAGAAAATATAATTGGCATCTAGAAAGCACTTTCACGGTAAGCCCAGTAGAATGTTGAGACTTCTAACTGACTACTTCAGATCTCAAATTCCACTACTGAAAACAAGACACCCCTTCAGCCTCCCAGTCTGGCAAACAACGCATCTCATAGTTCATCAGTTAATGTCTGATTTCTCCACTTTCTTAGGCACAATCATATGCAGTGTTATATGTCTACGGGCTAATGCTGTTTTTGAAGCTTGTTTTGTTTTTTTAGTATCAGAACTATGGGATATTCCTTTGTTATTCAAGAAGCCATTAGCCTCTTGACTAGGTCCGATTTATTTGTAGCATCTGACTCTAGTTGACCTAGCTATTGTTCCACCTGTTTCCACACTATTTGAGAAAGGGGACCAGATCTTATCCAACTTTGAATGTCCTAAAACATTAGGACAGATAATAGGTATTTTCGTAACTATTCAGTTAAATTAAATAAAATTTAATAAATCATATTAATAAGGCATTGTAAACATTGTTTTTAATGCAATTTTATCTGAGGCCTTAGGTTCCAAATGAACATAATAAACAAAAATTCTGGCCTTTGCCAATGTAAGAGAAACCAAACGAAGAATATAATTGAATTGGGTCTTTTTTTCCCCAGGATTTTTAAACTATAAGCCATTCCTTAAAATTTTTATTCCAATTCCATTTGGACCAGTGGTTCTCAAAATTAGTTTCACACTAGAATTACTTAGCGTAACTTTTTGTTTGTTTGTTTGTTTGTTTTTCTGTTTAAGATGGAGTCTCGCTCCGTTGCCCAGGCTGGAGTGCAATGGCGCAATCTCGGCTCACCGCAACCTCCGCCTCCCGAGTTCAAGCGATTCTCCCGCCTCAGCCTCTCGAGTAGCTGGGATTACAGGTGGCTGCCACCACACCCAGCTAATTTTGTATTTTTAGTAGAGATGGGGTTTCTCCATGTTGGTCAGGCTGGTTTCAAACTCTTGACCTCAGGTGATCTGCCCACCTTGCCCTTCCAAAGTGCTGGGATTACAGGCATGAGCCACCACGCCTGGTCTACTTGGGGAAACTTTTAAGGTCTTTGATGCCCAGGCCATGCTCAGATCAATTCGATAAGAATTTGGGGGATGGCATTCAATAATCTGTAATTTAAAAAACTCCCTAAATGATTCCAACATTCATTCGACGTGGAGAACATTGCTTTAGATGAAGGAAAATAGTAACTTGACAACCACTCTTCCCTTCTTTTTCTTCCTTACATCTTGAAGCAGACATCAACCCTCCAATAGTTTGACGTGATCCTGCAAATAAACCACTGAGTTTCCAAAAGTTAAAATGTGGTCCAGGCCACTGAAGGCAATTGTCCAAAATGGGAACACTTAGTTACAGAACTTTTAAAGAAATGAATTTTAAAAGTAAGCATCTTAACCATTAATAAAACCTTAAACAATTTTTTCCTAACAGATTGTGTTTCAAATTAATTAAACTTTCATCAGCATATGGAAATCACAATTTGCAGATTCCTTTTCCTTCTGGCTCCTTTTCTTACTCATTCTGTTCACACATATCTTTGAGGTGAGAGAGATTAGTTTATAATGGTTCTTCATAAATTATCTTTCAGTTATTGTTATATTGGGCTTTGATTACAGGATTTAATTGTTTATTTGTTTTCTTTATAATACAATACAATATAGGTCTTTCAAATAGGATAAAGGGATTCGCTAGAAATAATTATAGTATCTCCTTAAGGTCAAATCAGTTCCCTTGCTTTACTGGTACATTTTAAAACAAGAAATCATTATATATTATAGATACAAATTATTTATCTGGTGATTCTTCTTTTTATCTAAACCACCATATTTATGAGATTCATCACGGGAGACCTTGACATTAGTAAAAATGTTTCAAATCATTTTTTAAAAGAAACTTATGACAACACTTTTTTGACACTGCAAGCTAACTTTTAGTACATATTTATACTCCCTCCCTTCTCTCTCCAGTTTATTTTAGATATTATTTTTTATTTCTTAGAAATAAGAATTGATTGTAGACTTAAGAAAGAATGGTTTTTGTTTACCTATCATCTGTTTGAGAAAGTAGGTTTTATGTAACCTAGTACATAATCACCTGAAATTATAACTAAGAAGAATAGTAATCGTTTTGAATTTCAAGAGAAATATCTTCAAGGACATTTTTCTAATAGAATTATTGCTTACAACTTGTAAGAGGGCATTAAACGTTTTAAGCAATAGCGCTATATATGTGTGGGTATATATATATATGTGATGCTATATGCATGTGTGTACATATATGTGTGTGTATACTATGCTGTACAACACCACACGTATGCACACACATAAATATATATAACTATATATACAGATATAAAGACCTAGATATTTATTCATTTATTTATTTCATAAGCATTTATTAAGCATCTGCATTATTCTAGGCACTTCATATTATAGATAGGAAAACTCAAGCTTAAATATGACAGAGTTTGTGCCCTAAGTTTACAAAACAGTACAATGTACTATTCACCAAACTGATAAGGGCAGAGAGTTCTCTTGTAACACTGTCTGTATACAATGACATTTTTGTTCACAATTATTGATGCTAGTTTGTTTTCGTGTCTGTAATAACACTTGACATGGAGTGCAAGTTTCACATATCATTGAGTTTTACATGTATAGGAAACTTTTATTAGATTATTTTGAATATTATAAAAGATATTATGTTTTCAAAACTATTTTAAAATCTGTGTTTTTGCAGAGCTCCAGATGGTAAAATCTTCATGTAATACTCTGGAATTTCATCAATGGTGACAGCATATTTCTAATACATGGACAGTTTGTTTCTTCTGTATAGCATATTAGTGGATATTGGGAAATAATTAAACAGAAGTTGTTTTTTACAGTGGTTTCAGAACATAAGTATTTTAAAACAATAATTTAGAAGAAACTTCAAAGCATCCAGTACAGACATGCTTATGAGGATAACAAAATCCCGTAACCCCGATGCTTTATGGAGAAAGCTAAGCTTGATATCATTGAGAAGAGATGAGGAGGGAAGGGGCAAGAAGTCAGTAAAACTTTGCTGATAATACTATTTTACTTGATTGTTTGTAGGTCAGAAAAGTTCATATTCCAAGACAGAATCTAAACTAGGATGTTCTCACTTGAAAGAGTTAAGTGATTCGTTCTCTGCGTCTGCTCCCCCACAGGAACAATAAGCCCTGTCACTTTCCTATGATGGCTGGGTCCCCTGCAGGCTTCAGTGACACCTTGTACATCACACAATGTTGGCCCACTAAGTCCAGATGCAAAATCAACAAGGGGTCTTCCGATGAGCCAAGACCACGCACATGCCACTGGTTGCCAGAGAATCCATGTGTCAAAGTGCCGAACTTTTCTGGGTTAGAATCTGGTAGACATCATTCTGTGAATGACTTGAAAATATATGATGACCATAGTAGCTCTGAACTTCAAATCAACACCTAACCATCTAGTAAGCAGTGCATTAAAAGAATAGAAATGGTAATAACTAACACTTACACAATGAACGACACATCAGGCATGGTTCTAAATTCTTTCCATAGCTTAACTGATTCAATCTTCAACACTATTCTGTGAGGTTGTTACTATTAGTATATTCCTTTATAGATGATGGGATTGGGACAAATAATGGTCTTGCTTATGCTAGATTTGCCTGTGTTACTCAGCTAATGAGTGGGGAAGTAGGAAATTAAATGTAAGCAGTCTAACTCCACAGAGTGCGTAATTAACCACTATTCAATACTGCCTCTCATCCAAAATACCGCTAACATCAATTTACTTCAACTTTAAAAATAAAATGTTCACAATTATGACATCAAGTAATTAAGTACAAGAATAATAGTTAAATGAAAGTAGTTGGAAGGAGGTAAGGAAGAGAGAGATAATGAATTAATAAATTTGTTATTATGCCCTTGGGGAAAATAACTTAACCTGTAGAATATATTTGCTTAATCCTAGAATCCTAGCAAGAAGAGTGTCACAAAAATCAATCATAGGGCATTAAAACTCGAAAAATTTAGGAGTTATTTACTTTTGGGAAAATCTCTCTCTCTCCATATATGTATATGTGTGTATATATATATATATTTGTATTTTTAGTAGAGACAGGGTTTCACCATTTTGGCCAGGCTGGTCTCGAATTCCTGACCTCAGGTGATCTACCCACCTCGGCCTTCCAAAGTTCTGGGATTACAAGGGTGAGCCACTGTGCCCGGCCTCAATGTTTCTTTCAGAGTTAATGCATCTCAAAATGAATGAGAAAATGGTTTGGGGGTAGAGAATACGATTATGACTGCAATGGGACATCCTTAAGCTAAAATATTTCAGGATGTATCTTCCCAGTATACTTGTGGAAATTTCTTGTTCTTATTAATACATTAACTCTTTAATATGATAGAAGAAAATCAAACCCTAAAATTGTCTTGGCTTCGTCTTTTCACCTTTTGTTGGGGTTGGATAAAATCATTTAGCTTTTCTGGGAATTTGGACTGTCCATATGTTAAATGGGGTCAAAGGATCACTTTTTTACTTTCTTATAGAATGCTTTGAAATGAATAGATTTTGGCACTTTTCAAAAAAAAAAGGATAGAAAACCCATGAGAGTAACATAATTAGTGAGACATTTTAGAGTGATTTAGAGTTGAGGAACTAGTTAAATGATTTCAAGTTTTGAGTTTTTATTTGATTATGCTATATTTTGACATTGCTCCATTTATGACATAATCAAAACTGACCTTACAAAATATTATGTTTTCCAATCCTTCTGCATGAATTAACCTTCAGGGGCTATCATTCCTGGTAATCTCTCTAGAAAAAGGTCTCAGGTCCTTTTCTCCTTCTCCAAGGCATTTGTATCCTGTTAGTATAGCAGCATCTTTAAACAGAAATACAAGTCATTTCCTTCAAAGTTTACATCCATTTCTAATTTCTTGCTTATTTCGGGTGCATTGATTCAGACTTTTATGAAATCCAAAAATGCAGTTTTCCATGCTTCCTCCTATTCTCAAGAGAGACATTCCTTCATATAGTATTCCAGGCCTAGGTAAAAGAAAAACAGGTTCCCACAACTTACTCTCCCTACAGGTGATAAATGGTGGCTAAAAGAAAGGTTAGTGAGGAAGATAACCTTTCTCTCTAGAAGGTGGCCACAGGCTATCTCGAGAGCAGTAGGGGGCAGCCAAATGCCTAGGCAGATGGGGCGGGTCCCCGGTGAAATCCCACTTCCAAGCTGAAGACAGTGAAAAGCCTGAACAGTGAAAAGTGCTTGGCTTGAAAAGCCAAGCAACAAGTTAAATCCTCAGACCAGACTGAGAACTTGTCTTCCTGTTTGGGATGCTCTCTTCTGATTGGTCCTCACCCTTCGCCTATTTTACATATAACTACCCATTCCTAACTGATTTTTCTACACTGTTGTGCCCACCTTGGAGTGATGTCTTTGCTTTAACTTTTTTTGCATACTCCCAAACCAATCAGCACACACTCCCCATTCTTAGTCCATAAAAGGCCCCAGACACAGCTACACAGCAGGAACTTTTCCTACCTTTGGGTAGGGGAACTATTCCACCCCCCCGTCTCCTCTCTGCTGAAAGCCATTTTTTATTGCTCAGTAAGATTCTTCTCTGCCCTCCTCACCCTTCAATATCTTGCATATCCTCATTCTTCCTGGGCGTGGTACGAGAACTTGGGAGCCACCGAACGCAGTATAACAGGTGAGCTGGGCCATGGTAGCATGGCCCAGCTAGACCCAAGTGGGGCATCACTGGTTGGGACTCCCCGGCTTGCAAAGTGACTGAGAAGAAAAATCCTACATCACTGGGAGTCATGTCAGTGCAATCAGGACACATCTTGAATAAAGGGAGAGAAAACCCAGACCAGATTATACGAAGATGGGAACTACTTACTGAAGAAATGTTGAGAGGTACGTGGGGAATGAATTTGTACAGAGCATTAAGACTTTGATAAATTTAGAAAATAGAAAAAGGTGAATCTTCAAGGGATTTTATTTATTCTGTGTTCTTCTTATATCTTTCTGTTTACGACCCGATATATTTTCGCTGAACTCACCTAACATCCAAATGCATCATATATTATAAAGTCTTATGCAGGTGTTTTAAATTTGCTATGATTATGACTTTAACTTTTTTCTTGAAGCCATCTTATACCATTTTGTTATTTACATTTAGTAATTTAACTAAATCATTAGTAATCAAGTTAACTCTTTTTCAGTTACTTTTTCCTTCTTCTCCTCTCCGTTTTTGCCTCACTCTCTTCCTCTTCTCCTTCCTCCCTCCCTTTCTCCTCTTCCTTCTTCTCTTCCTCCCTCCCTTTCTCCTCCTCCTTCTTCTCTTCCTTTCTCTTTGTCCTTCTTACCTCTACTCCTTCCTTTTTTGGACAAATGTCCTCTTGAATGAGTGGATTAAGCTGAATATCCATACCCATCTGAGGCCTCTCTAAAACTTTTGTAGCATATGTATCACACAAGTTATAACTTTTAAAATAGTGTTTCTAAGAGTTTTTGAATTCAACACTATTTTTGTGGAATATATAAACTGTGGAAATCATTATAATTTCTTAGTCTTATCTAAATAGCATTAGTGAAAAGGACACTTTTGATTACTTTTAGTTTTGTGTACTCTTTCAAAATGCTGCTTGGATGAAGCTTTAGAACACACAAATCAGGGCTAAGACAGGGCCGGTCTTGCAGTTGAACACAGGAACTTTGAAGTAAGAAGCCCAAGGTGTGAATTCCTGCTTCATCTTGCATAGCTTGTGTAACCTTTGGTAGATTAGTTAACTTCTCTAATATCCTGGTTTTTCATCTATAAAGTGAGATAATAGCAGTTCCTACTTAGTAAGATTATTATCAGGGTTAAATGATGTTAGTAAATATTTGTGCAGGGTGCCTAGCATGTAACACTGTATCAAACATTTATAGCTGTACTTTGTAGTTATATTGTATAACCTATAAATTCTTTCCCTTTTCTTTTTTTGCTACTTTTGTCTTTTTCCTTAGTTGCTAATGACAACAACAACAACAACAACAACAAAAATAAGACAGTTCCTGTATTCCCACATATTGAAAGAAAGACAGTAGGAGTAAATAACCTGCGAGGCCTATTGAAATCTTTGAAAACTTTGGTGTTCTTTTTGATGACATCTAAATACTAAAGATGAAAATACAAGAGAGCTGCAAAGAAATGAACTCTATATAGAGGATTTAGAAATCACCAAATATCACCAGAATGGATCCATAAAGAAACACACATGGGAATAAAATTGATAATGGTTTTAGGAGATATTATTACAAGGAAAACAAATTTAAAACACACAAAAACACTGAAAAAAATGATGGCGTGAGTATGTACACACATGCATGTTTGTGGGAAAAGGAAAAATAAGAATGCGCGGAAAGAAGTAAAGAAGCAAAGAGCAATGGCTATTTAACAATTCCATATGAACCATTTTTTGCATTTATATTTATGGACCGTATAACCTTATATACTTATAAAAATTTTCTTTATGTAATGTCTTTTTTTAGAAGTTTATAGCACCTGCATATTGGCCTGAATTTATATTTAAAATTGTCTTAGTCTCACAAACTCTACCCTGATATTGTCATTATTACAAATGTCTAACTCGCCCCTATCACAGTCACTTCCATGAGCCGTTCTGGCATCCTTGCTGTTCTAAGGATCTATTTTACTTGATAGAACATCTACACCTTTGCTAAAAGAAGTATTTTTACCTAGAAGGCATTCCCTCCACCTAATATTTATATGTAGAAGATCTATGTCTTCTCTAGTGTATCTTTGTTTTTTACGAAAAATCATATTTGTGCATTTTACTTGCCAGAATCTGTTAATTATGTTTTCTGTTGTTTATGCTTATCTACTTCCTTTAATTGGATTTGAGACTTTGCAAGGTAAAGAATCTTATTTTCTGCGTCAGTTGTCTCTTCTAAAGTAATTAAAAGAGAAGTGGCTCAGTAAATTGTTGATTGACCAACATTTCCTACTTCCCCATGTCCCCACATTTAGTCCTATTTTCTTTAGTCATTTACATGTACAGTAATTGTTTTTCATTCATGCAGTAATTTACCAACATGAAAATGTGATCAATGCAACTCAAGTTTACAATATTTTGTTTAGATTTTTTAAATCCTTTTAGAAAGGCTTTTTTTTTTTTTTTTTTGCATTTTGCCATGCTTACGTATGTGACCTCTCTATGAACATAAAAGAAAATGTTTCTTTTTCATCCACAAAGGCATCCTTTCACTCATCTAAGTAGGTCCTCTTGATTATCCTCTGAGAACTTTTATTCATGTCAGGAATTAAAGAATATTTTGTTCTCATTTATCCTACCAGGTTCTTCTTCGTTAGTTTAATTTTAGATGCATTCTTGCAGCGAAGCTCTTTGATCTTTAGTCATGCTTTATTAAATCTCTCTACTGAAATGCACAATCCCTTCAACTTACATCATGGTGTGTATGTTTCAAGATCCATTTCATATGGTACTTATTTCGTGACATAATTCATAATTCTCTTCTCTCTGGTCTTCCTCAGCACTCTGATTTCACCTGTACCATTGGACATCACATTTATGTTTTCCATTCACTGAAATTCCTTGAGTTCCTTTCATTTGTCAGGCTGTATACTATGCCATGGAGACACAAAGATGAATGAGACAAGGTCTCTTCCCTCAAGGATGCTATACACTAGTGGAGGAGACACAAATTTTGTGTTAGGTTCAGAAATGAAACTACTCATATCAGAGTACAGGAGGCCAAAGGAGAAAAACTTTTCCAGTATTTGGGCCCCAGAAAACTCTACAAAATAAGCTGATGTATACGTGAAGTCTTTAAAAACGAATTGGGAAGTTGAAGAAGGTGGGTAGCAGGGAATGTTGGATACAATCTGACAGGGCATGACATGCAGACAATTCCATATTCTTTGGGGTTTGGGGATAATATACAGTATGAGGTGAGAGGGGAAAGAAGTAAGATTGAAAAAGACAGGACCAATTTTTGAGGGTTTTGCCTGCCAGCAAAAGGACTTGGGCGTGATCTGAGAGCAGTGAGGCTATTGAGTTTTTTGTTGTTGTTGTTTTGTTTTGTTTTGTTTGCCAATGAATGATATGGTCAGAGTTGAATTTTACTAAATTATTTTGAAATTATACCAAGAATGGCTTTGAAGGCACAAGACTATAGACAGAAAGACTGATTAGGAAGTTGTTGCAAGATTCCTGGTAATGAAAGATTACTGCCTAAATTATGATATTGCTAACAGTAATGGAGGGAACAGTTTGAGAGATATAGGAGTTAGAATCTGAAAAACTTGATGATTTATTGTATCGGAGGGTGAAAGAGAGGGAAAAAATCAAGGATTCCTCACAGGGTTTGAGATTTATAATACATCTACAGTTTTCTAGGTAAACACAGAAGGAGAGAGAGAGAGAGAGAGAGAGTAATGCAGACATACAATCAAAGGATTACAGGCTTGTACAGGAAATGGTCATGAGAATGGATGAAAGAAATGAAAAAGATACAGTCCAGAGGTCAAACTACTGAGAGACTTCCCATTTTGAGGTCTTGGAGAAGGACTCTGGTGATGTGATTACCTGTGTCATATATTTTGTAAAATTTGCAAAGATGAGTTGTTTTAATAGGAATTAATTAAAATTTGTGTGGTTATTTTTCAATCCCACTTTCCTTCTTTCAAACTTCTCCTTTTGTTGAGTGGTGTTGGGGTAGTAGCCACAGAAATGTGAAGTTTATTTAGGGATACATTAAATTTGAATTTCCTAAGATATATTTATGTGTCCTATAGTTACTTTCATGTGTAATTGAGTTATAGCTTTCTCAGTGCAGTGATAATTTCCAGGAACACTCTCACCACAAACTGTGATCCATTCACCCCTCCTGTCATGGTAACATTAATGACAAAGTATCTTGCTAAGTGTCTTCACTTCAAAATATATTTCAGTTTAGTCATTGTGCAAGAAAACTTACAGCCCATGCATAAAAGAAAATTGATAAGGCCAGCTGCAGTGGCTCATGCCAATAATCCTAGTTCTTTGATAAGGTGAGGCAAGAAGGTTTCTTGAAACTAGGTGTTTGAGACCAACCTGGGCAAAATAGCGAGAGCACATCTCCAAAAAAATAACAATAAAAAAATTAGCTGGGTGTGGTGGTGTGAACCTGTAGCTACTTGGGAGGCTGAGGTTGGGAGGATTGCTTGAGCCCAGGAGTTCAAGGCTATGGTGAGCCATGATCATGCCACTGAAGGAAGGAAGGAAGGAAGGAAGGAAGGAAGGAAGGAAGGAAGGAAGGAAGGAAGAAAGGAAGGAAAGAAAAGAAAAGAAAAGAAAAGAAAAGAAAAGAAAAGAAAAGAAAAGAAAAGAAAAGAAAGGAAAGGAAAGGAAAAGAAAAGAAAAGAAAGGAAAAGAAAAGAAAAGAGGAAGGAAGGAAGGGGAAAAGGAAAGAAAGAAAAAAGGAAAGTAGGAAAGAAAGAAAGAACAGAAAGAAAAAGAGAGGGAGAGAAAGAGATAGGGAGATAAAGAGAAAGAAAATAAAAGAAAGAAGAAAAAAGAAAGGTAGAAACTTGATAAAAATTTGCCCAAATTTTAAAACAATTGCATATTATTTATAAGACATTAGCAACAATAATTGTGAAGCTGAAAGAAACTTTCCTAATCTATCAGTAATAAAAAAAAAAATCTGGAATAATGTACTTGAGTCATAAAAAACAAAGATATAAAAAAATTAATTTCTACCAAATTTTTCAGAAGAAAGTCTAAAATATTATATTCCCGCTATAGAAAAGGAGTTACCAAGTCATTGAATTAGGAACAGATAATCAGAGTGTGCAACTGTAAATGTAGAAAAAAGAATCATCTTTTTTTTTTTTTTTTTTTTGAGGCAGAGTCTCATTCCGTCACCCAGGCTGTAGTGCAATGGCTGATCTCGGCTCACTGCAAATTCCGCCACCTGGGTTCAAGTGATTCTCCTGCCTCAACCTCACAAGTAGCTGGGATTACAGGCGCCTGCCACCATGCCTGGCTAATTTTGTATTTTAGTAGAGACAGAGTTTCACCATGTTGGCCAAGCTGGTCTCAAATTCCTGACCTCAGGTGATCTGTAGCCCACCTCGGCCTCCCAAAATGCTGGGATTACCGGCATGAACCACCACGCCCAGCCTATAAAAAGTTCACTAAGCAGTTAGTTAATTTAGATATTGTTATTTTAATCCATTTACACAATGTGATTTTGGATGGCTTTTTGTTTTTTGCTTGTTTGTTTGTTTTGCTTCTTTGTTTGTTTGTTTTTTGTTTGTTTTGTTGAGACATTCTGTCACTCAGGCTGGAGTGCAGTGGCACAATCTCGGCTCACTCTGCCTCCCAAAGTGCTGGGCCTCCCAAAGTGCTGGAATTACAGACGTGAGCTCCGCGCCCAGCCCGGTTTTGGATCGCTTTTTAAAATTGGTAATTTGTTGTGAATTTATTTTCTTGTATTTTGTACTATTTTGCATTTGTAAACTGAACTCTTGTTTTTCAAGAGGGCGTGTAACATGCTTCACATCCCACAAAACCTAGGTCAGCTCTTAAAGTCATTGAAATTGATCAAGAACCTATGAAGTAAGGGTGATGGACCAAGTGTCAACAGAAATTAAAGACCCTCAGGAGTATGGCTAGACTTGTAGTGAAAAGGAAGGCTGAGATGTAGATTATGTAATCTAAAGTCGCTCCTGATTATGAACAAGATGCACATTACAGAGATTATGAGAAGATAGAATGGAGCTGCTGAAGGCCTTGGCCACAAAGACTTTTATATCACGCTCACTGGTTTATATCTGCATTACTGGTCTGTATATTCCTGGAAGAGGATTTTACTCTTCTTTGTCCATTCACTTCATCAATACTGTGCATTGCACATGGTAATAGTTTCTGAGTTGTGAATGAGAACTTGGTATGGAATAAAACAGAGAAAGGTCTAGTTCCTGCCCTTGGGGCTTTGGACTTTATTATATTGTGTTCACTGTGCTTAAGTAGAGTCTGGGCCTCTTGCAAGGGGTTGTCACCTGTGCTGCCTAATACCAGACTAGGTATGACTGCTTTCATCCTCAAGAGTGGATGCAGCCCTGTCTATCTTGTAACATCACTACAAATAACACTGTCCTCCATCCTCAACTTTTTTTTTTTCCCACTAACACTTTTTGTTGGTCCACCTAGTTAAATGGGTAAATGTCAGAGAAATAAAGGTAAACTATAGGAGATTAGAGAAGGGTGGTTACGAATCACGACAGGTCCAAGATGTTTTCTGGTGTAAGTCACTAATGCACAAAAACGGAGGATTTGGATTTTGGTGGTCTAAGAATTATAAAGTCTGCTCGCTCAGAATGATAGCAGTACATCAGGTAGAGAGGGAACAATGTGTAGTGTAACATTAGCTTGAAATTTTTTTTTTTTAAATAAAGAGCCCTTAAGATATGGGGCAGGAGTTACATTCATTGTATAGTATAACATATTATATGTAGAATTACTGTATGGAGTGAAACTTAGGGAGTGCTTAATAATAATTTGTGGTAAAAGGTTTCTATTGGCCAGTGTAGTAGTTCACTCCTGTAATCCCAGCACTTTGGGAGGTCGAGGTGGGTGAATCACAAGATCAGGAGTTTGAGACCAACCTGGCCAATATGGTGAAACCCTGTCTCTAAAAATACAAAAATACTAAAATACAAAATACTAAAAATACAAAAATCAGCCAGGTGTGGTGGGAGGCGTGTCCCAGCTACTCGGGAGGCTGAGGCAAGAGAATCGCTTGAACCCGGGAGGTGAAGGTTGCAGTAAGCCAAGACTGCGCCACTGCACTCCAGCCCGGGCAATAGAGCTAGACTCTGTCTCAAAAAAAAAAAAAAAAAAAAAAAAAAGTTTTTTTACAGTGTGGTGTTTGGGTAACCAAATTGATTAATCAATGTTTGGGAGGACTATTGGGGTGGGGGCCAAGGAAATGGATACAGCCCATTTACTTCATTTGTTTAAACAGTTGGTAAGTATTTAATTGCATTAGGTGTTTTGCAGGTAATAAAATTATGGGGTACACTCTCGATAGCCTGCTGGTTTGTTTTTATCAGTAATTGTAGTAGATTCTCATAAATTGGGAGGAATAATTTCTTTCTTTGCTCTTGCCTCACTGGAAGGAACACATATTATCAAGATCCTAATGATAATTTGTNATTGGGGTGGGGCCAAGGAAATGGATACAGCCCATTTACTTCATTTGTTTAAACAGTTGGTAAGTATTTAATTGCATTAGGTGTTTTGCAGGTAATAAAATTATGGGGTACACTCTCGATAGCCTGCTGGTTTGTTTTATCAGTAATTGTAGTAGATTCTCATAAATTGGGAGGAATAATTTCTTTCTTTGCTCTTGCCTCACTGGAAGGAACACATATTATCAAGATCCTAATGATAATTTGTCTAAGAAAGCACAAATACTAAATTCTAAAATTAAATAACATGGAACTGTCTTTGAAAGCCCAAGTTTGCTGCAAATGACCATTGCTGATTGTTTAATAAACTGTCTCATCTTCGTACAGAAAACTCTGCCTCAAACAAAAATTTTATAGTGACAAAAGCTGTGGGAAATTTATATAATTCCAGTGAACTTCAGCGACCTGAGATTTTAGTAGAATTATAAGATTTTATAGGCTGCAATGAAAAACATTAACATTAAAATATTAGTAATTATCTGTTTATAAACTCAAATTTTATAAATGACATTATTGTCTGATAAAATGTTGAATCCAGAACATGGACGAATTTAACTATTTTTATTTTTATTAATTTATTTATTTTGAAAGTATTTTATTTTATTCTTAATTGACAGAAATATATTATGTACAACATGTTGTTTTGAAAATTTATACACTGTGAAATGGTTATTTCAGGTTAATTAAAATAGGTATTACTTTACATACTTGTCATTTTTGTGGTGAGAACACTTAAAATCTATTATCTTAGCAATTTTCAACAATGCAGTACATTGTTTTCAGCTATGATCAACCTGTTATGTAATAGATTTCTTGAAGTTATTTCTCTTATCAACAGATTAATGGATTTAAAAAATGTGTTATATATACACAAAAGAATACTATTCAGCCTTATAAAGGAAATCCTGTCCTATGGGACATTGGATGAACCTGGAGGACATGATAAGTGAAATAAACCAGGCAGAGATGGACAATTAATGCATGATCTCTCTCATACACGGAGTGTAAAAAAGGTGAACTCAGAGAAATAGAATGGAATGGTGGTTACCAGGAGTCAGGGGTGGGGAGGGATTGTCAGATGTCATTTTGGGAGACCGAGGCAGGAGGATAGTTGGAGGCCAGGAGTTTGAGATCAGCCTGGGCAACATAGTAAGTCCCCATCTCTATAAAATGTTTTTAAAAAATATCTGGTTATGGTGGCACATGCCTGTGATCCTAGCTACTCAGGAAGCTACTCAGGAGGATCACTTGAACCCAGGAATTTGAGGTGACAGTGAGCTATGATCATTTCATTGCATTCCAGCCTGAGTGACAGAGTAAGACCCCATCTCTAAAAAAAGCAACAACAACAAAGATACACATTTCAGCTGCATGGTTAGGTTTGCCCAAAATTAAACTAAGGAAGGGGTCTTATAAAAAGGTCAGTTCTCTGTCACTAAAAGGTTTTAAAGAATCAAGATGAAGTTCTAGTAGGAGTTTCTTTGTGGGTGAGATTGGGACAGATGATCAAAAATATTATCTTTAGTGTTTAAGTTTGGGGACTTCCATAGAGCAAATGAGATGTATTCCTGATTTTTCCTCGCAAATTTTCTGAGATTATGCCCCTAGATTTGTCGTCACCTCTAAGGCAGTGAGAAGTGATGGATTTTTTTATAAGCATATTCATTACATTGAACACATTATTTTTTAATTTACTACCATGTATTAAATATTTATTATGCTTCCAAATATAATGTGCCGTGTACTTTCTAAGTAATATAATGGATTAAACAGTATCTGTACAAGGTAAAAATTATTAACTTCATTCAAATTTAGAAAAGTTTGGTTTAAAGAAGTCTGGTAACTTTCCTAAACTCACACCCTAGTAAGTAACACAGAGCTGTTATTCCATACTAATCAGTAAAATAATAAACTTGGAAGTGATATAGCATTGTGATTTAAGGTAAGGGTGGCAGGATCACAACTGTTGCTTTGAAGACCTGAACAACTTCCCTCTTTCAGTACCCAGAGGTATCCAAGCTTCATTCACATTTGCTTGAGGCAGAAGCCAGAAAGCCAAAATATGAACAATCATATATGTATATATAACCCTACATACATTATAAATATATTAAATATATAATAAAACTCCTTACTCTTAGGCACTTTGGAAAAATAATTGATAGTCATTTCATTTACTTACCAAGAGAAATGATAGTCATAAGGCACGCGCATAACGGGATGAGAATCAATACATTTTCTCTTGCTAGGTTTTTCGTTCCACATAACCTCTTATGTAACCATAGTAAAATGATCAAAATCAAAATGAACACTGGTACACTACCATTAATTAAAATACAGACCTTGTTCAAATTTTACCATGGTTTCCACTAGTCACCTTTTCTCTTCCAAAATTTGATCCGAAGTTCTACATTGCAATTAGTTATCCTGTCTGCTTAGTCTCTTCCTGTCTATGAGCATTCCTCAGTTTTTCATTGTCTTTCAGGACTTTGATACTATTGAAGAGTATTGGTCAGTTAATTCATAGAACATTTCTCACTTGGTTTTATCTAACTTTTTAGATATTGACTGAATCAATAAAGAAATGAAGACAGACCAAAATGGAATTAAGCACATGTTGGAGACCATGCAAACTGAGAAAGAAGAATTAAATCAGTCAAGCACTTAATGCTCTTTGTCTAAAATAGTTGTGCTTTCATTTCTGATTAATAAACTATCTTATATATATTAACATATTCCATTTACTAAGCAGCAAGTCTTATGGCCAAGTCCACAGCCTTTTCCTGTTAAGTTGTTGGCAATGTATATTCTAACCCATAGTGTTGATATTACATCTTAAAACTTAGAGGATAAATGTATAACTCTAATTTCTGGTTTGTACAGAACTTAGAAATAATGCTGATCAAAGAATCAAAGTTTGTCTGACTCCAAAGCCCAGTGAAAGCCATGTAAGTCAGGAATAAAGTTATTAAAAACTATCTTATGCTTAATTAAATAACATTTACTTTGGGTACAACTATAAATTCTTAAAATGGCAATTTCAAGGGGAAAATGGAAATCTCTAAATCACTAATGTGGCAATAGAGTGAACTTGGATGATCAGTCCAAGAAATTAAAAAAAAAAAAAAAAGCAGGTCTCTTGGAAGCACCATAAATTAGGCTGTTAAATTGTGGCTGGATTCTAATGCAAATCCCGGTTACCCAGGCATAAAAGAAAGCAGCAGTTGGCAAACACTGTGTTATTTATTTTGTAGATAAGCTATCTATCAAACTCTTCTTTTCCTCAGTGAAATGCACGCTCAAGCACCATGGAGAAAAATAATCTGGTAGTGATAGAGTGTACCCTGGGAGCTTCTTTTCTGAACTTTGGTGAAATCAAGTGAAAACTGAAGTCCTTTGTAAATTAACAGTTTACTTGCTTGTCTAAATCAAACAACAAGAGGAAGATATTCATCTGGTTGCTAAGTAGAGAAGAGAGGTTTCACTGAAGTGCTTCATGCTGTTTGACCAGCCTCTCATAAACACACCAATTTGAACCTCAAAGTTACAAAAATGGAGACTCTCATCCTGAAATTGCCAATTCTCCCAAATCTCCTAAGAATAAAATGAATGGAGCAACCATAGGGTTAAAGAAACCTGAGCCAAATGACCAATAGTAGAGATTTTTCCAAAGTTTGGAGTGGTGGGATTTAGTAATAACATAATTTCAAGTCAGAGAATTTCTGTTTCATAGGTTATTCCAAAAAAGAAGAATAAAGAAGAATGAGTATTTCTTCATCACTGTTTTATTTAATATTTAACAGAAGATTCAGGAGGAGTAGCGAGTATAAATCTTAATCCACAATCTTGACTATAAGAGAAATATTATTTTCTTTAAGTCAAATTAAATCTGATTAAAACCTCTATTCCGACATTTGATGGGAATTTAAATACATTTTGGGGTTATTCCTCTCACCACACCCCCATTGTAACATGGGATCCAGAATTGCCTAGTGCCAGAGGAATAAGCAAAGGCCTTTCACTTTAGTTTATGATTGTTACAGGTTTGACAATTGCCCAAATCCACAGAGATGCCAGAAGGTTGCCACTCTTCTATTCCCTCATCACATGGCCAAGTTTGAAGTCCAGAATCCTGGTTGGAGCTGGGAATTTCAGTGCCCTGTAATCACCCATGAGAAAAAAAGACCAACAAAGACCAAGTCACGCCTTGTAAAGCATTCAAACAGAAGAAAAAATGCCATTTTATGTATCAAAAACAGCAAACATCAAACACAACTAAATAAATGAATGTATCAGTACATTATTCCTACAACAGAATTTGTGTCTACAATTTTTGCTTGAGGCCCAGAATTATTTTTTAACTCTTATTTGAAATGATTTTAGATTTAACAAAAAAGTAAATAATAGAGTTTCTATATTCCCTTCTCCCAGCATCCCCTAATGTTAACCTCTTATGTAACCATAGTAAAATGATCAAAATCAAAATGAACACTGGTACACTACCATTAATTAAAATACAGACCTTGTTCAAATTTTACCATGGTTTCCACTAGTCACCTTTTCTCTTCCAAAATTTGATCCGAAGTTCTACATTGCAATTAGTTATCCTGTCTGCTTAGTCTCTTCCTGTCTATGAGCATTCCTCAGTTTTTCATTGTCTTTCAGGACTTTGATACTATTGAAGAGTATTGGTCAGTTAATTCATAGAACATTTCTCACTTGGTTTTATCTAATTTTTTATGGGATTATGTATGTTTGGAAAGAAGGCTACAGAGGTAATTCTGTGCCTTTCTCAATGTACATCAGAGGAACATGACGTCAGTCTTATTAGCGACATTACTAGTGATTACTTGGCTAAAGATCTATCTGTAGTCTTGAGTTTCTCCACTCTTTTCCAATTTGTACTTAGTAAGTACCTTGGTAAACATATATTAGGTCATACAAATTTCCAATTTCTCCTCAAATATTTACTCACTAATTTTAGCAACCATTGGTGATCATGCCCGCAATAATTACTATTACGGTACTTGCTCAATGGCTATTTTGAATTCTTCCTTCATTCCTTCTACATTCATTAATTGAAATTTTCAATAAGAAAAAATCATCCTTTTGCTCTTTATTTATGCATTTGATTGTTTATATCAGCATAAAATCATAGATACTACATTATTCTCTGAGTTAGAATCCAACAATATCAAGGACTCAGAGTTTTCAACTGTAATAATACTTAGTTCTTTTTCAAGTTCCACAGATTTCTTTTTCTACCTTAACTGTATTTGTCTTTCTGGCTCACTGCAACATGTCTGTTTATTCTTCTTTTATTTTTTTCCTTTTATCTTCCATCGAACCAAAGGAAAATCACCAAATTCCTCCTTTTAAAAATTCTGTCTCTAACACTCTGTCATTTCTTACTTAAACACTTATCTTTTCTCACCTTCCCTACCCCAATTTTGTTTTGTCCCCATTTATCTCCTCTATTTCTGTTTACTTTATGTATAGGGGCTGATGGGTAGAGAGATCCTGTTTGGTATAAACAGAGATAAATTGTCTCTTCCCATCTTTTGAAAATAGTCCGTTCGATCTTTTGACTTTCAAGATGAATGTGAGGAAATTAAAGTAGTCATGCCTCTATTTTGGCCATCAATTTTCAAGTCACTGAGTCAGGTGACTGCTAATGACATTGGTAATGGTTTGCACTTCTTTTTTTTCTATTATTGTGGTTGACTTCAGAGAAGAATTGATAATACTTTTTGAACATCAACTAATTATATCAATCTTTGTACTAAAATAATTTAAAACAACACATTTTGCATGAAAATTAAAGCAAAATTCTGTCTTTTGTATCTCTATATGACAGTCACTTAAATTGCCCATATAGTCTTACAGTTAGAACCACATTAAATAAATACATTTTCCCTACTCTAACCAGAGGTTATAAATCTGAGTTTGTTTTTCAGGTACATCAAAAAAACATATACCCATGATATGTATTTTATTGTGGTTGTAGAAGAGAAATCTTAAAAGGAGAAGAACAGAACTATAAACATGCTATCTCTTTCTCTCTCTTGTATTCTTTGGAAAATTTTAACCAAAACTTATTCAGAATCTTTTCTAAATTGTAAATTGATAAAAAATATCTTTATAAGGATGGGCAGTGTGAATTATAAGTGAGTGAAATAGCAACCATCCAAAGACAACATGCTTAATCTAATTGCACCTACATACTCAATTTAAATAGTCTTAGATCTTTGAAATTCTGAATTCATTATACCCCGAAATAATAAGTAGAAAGCAAAGACTTTTCAAAGTAAAGACACTGTAAATTTAGCAGTGGATGACTTAAAATGCTTGAATACTATTTTAAAATACCACTTCAATTATTAAATAAAAATAAACCTTATACATGTATTTCAGAGTATAATTAAATTAATGTTTATTTTATTTAAAAACTCTCTACATGAAAAAAAACCTGAGGCCATCCATTTAAATGCTAGCAACCCAGAAATGTGTATTCAAATATTCTTTCCCATTAGAAAATCTTAGTAATTATAACCGAAAACTATTTTCATTCCCAAGAGTAGAAATAAGAATACCAAAGAATAACCTAAGAAAGAAATGTGAAGCATTTATGGCTAGGAGACAAAGTATAGCTAATAAATATTAATGACTAATAAGTAAATATATGGATGTCATAATCTGATATAGGAAAACTCTGTTGTATAATTGTAATAGCTACCTCGAGTTAATTTACACATTTAAACACATCCCGGGCAAATACAGCTCGAACTTAATGAAATAAGTTTATATGATAGGAAAATTTCTATGGGAGGAAAATGTATTTGAGAGGAAAAATGTACATAGAATTAATCTGAGTAAAGAAACATAAGATGCAAGTGGTGGAAACATGCCTGATCACTTAAAAACTGCATTTTAAAGTCCCAATAGTTAACACATCCAGTCTATTCCTATCTTAAATGTATTTGTGTAAGAAATGGGTATTTGGACTCATGCTAGGGTGCTCTGAATTCAGATATATGGTAGTGTGGCGTCTTTGCAGTAAATACAATTATTTAAGAGCCTGCTTCTTATTCCCCCACTAGTATCAAAGGATACATCACTGTTAAGAGAGAAGGTGTTGTGAGTTAAGCAAAGTGGAAAGTAAGTGCACAAACAGCACTTGCCTAATGCAAGCAGTTTGTTTTCAACAATTTTAAATCTCATCCCTAAGACATGTTATTTAGTTGGAAAGAAAATAACTTTCAAATAGCCTAAGTAGTACAGGTGAGTGATATTGATTCTTCTAACTGTAACTGAAATATTTTTGTAGGTCACATATTCTCAATTCATATTGTTTAAAACTCATAGGTAAAACTTTAATACAGTTTATTTCAAATTTGGTACACATTATTCCGTAGGCTATTTAGAACTATTCTGTCAGGTATAATGAAATACTGATACCAGTTACTAATTATACTAATTTTATTTTGTGTTATAAAATGTGTTAGTATTTTCTGCCTCTTATTAATAAAAAATAAAATGACATACAAGTTGCCAGATTAATCAGATTTTAGAAGTATACACTTTTCTTTTTCCTTTTTTTAACATATAGGAAAACTTTGATTATAAGACTTAATGAATTCAATTGAATTATGTCTGATTTTTATATTTGATTTATATTTATTTCCAAAAGCAGAATCCAGGGTGGTGGTGAGCTGAATTATTCGCCTCCTCTCTTTATTTCTTCCTGCATCTGTGTCCTTACTTAGCTATACAACTGTGCAGTGTGCTCGCCTTGTGATCCAGCACAATTTCCTGTCCCAGGGTTTGGCCTTGTGCCTTGCTTTGGCCAATAAAATGAGAAATGGTATGTTAATTTTCAACCTAAACCTCAAGACACCTAAGTGTTTGGAAACACTTGCTACTTTATGATTCTGCCATCACCTTGTGAAGGACATGATCAGGCTAAACTGTGCATTTTAGAAAAACAATGAGAGACATATGCAAAAAAGCCAACCCACCATCTTAGCCTAGCCTAGATCAGCTGACTCCCAGGCAAGTAGAGAAACGTCAGCAAGAATGGAAGAGCCGCCAAGTCCAGTCTGGACTAGATCAGTTGACACTAGGAATACGTGAGAAAAGAATATTTATGCTGGGACACTGATGTTATGTGGGTGGTTGTTATGCAACCATATTGAATCAATAGGTAGCTGATAAACCATCACATGTACTAAAGGATCACCAAGTCTTATATTACAACTCTTGTTTTACAAATATCTTAACAGTTTCACTAAATATTTAACTGAATTATTCCAAATTAGATAATTTAAAAGCATACTGATTTTATATTGTTTTCATAATGCATTAATTATTCTTGATGGGCATCATTTTAATATTAATAACTACTTAACAGCAATCACTTTAAATACAATTTATTTCCTCACAGGTGTTTTACAATAGCTCTTAAAAGTGTATTACTACTTTTTTTTAATTGAAACAAAAAGTCAACATTTTTTTCTGACAGAATGTAACTGTGATAATGTTGGGCATTGGACTGTCCCTCATAATACTTATTAGTTCTTAGCTATTAGCATTGCTCATTAAACTCCAATATATTTGTCCTGTGAGCAACTACTTCATTAGTATCTGTTTGATTTTACAAGTAAATTTGATGTTGATGCAATGAAGAAGAGCTAGAGCTGGAGCTCATTTCCTAAAGCACTTGCATTCTGCACTTTACCTCTGCACAGTCTTTTCCTTACCCCATATGGAGAAAGCTGGCTGTGCAACTCCTCTCCTGTCTTCACTTAAAACAGCCAGGGATTGCCAGGAGAAAGCCTGCTGGTTGCAAACAGTGAGGTGAGATTTCCACTTTCCAGCAGTTAGATGTACTTGTTTAATAACCTTGCACACCATGGCACTGTTTTTCAATGTGCCTCCATTAGGAGTAAAATACAGGCTTTTTTTTTTTTATTAATCTGCTTTTGTTATTTATAAAACCTTGGAGACTTATCACTTCTCTAACTAGCATAAGGTAGTCATTTTCCTAAGTGAGGCACAATCAAGGTCAGCCTCTCTTTTGTAAAACTAAGGCTGTGATAGTTTGGGAAATGAGAATCAAGCTGTAACTAAAGGGTTGGTTGGTTGTTTTCCCCTTTATTCATTTTCCTGACCTATTTATTTATTTATTTATTTATTTATTTATTTATTTATTTATTTATTTTCAGGCCTAATTCACTTTATTTTTCTTGTATAAAACCCCTATGTTGTAACCACAGCTAGAGCCTGGGTCCTCTGCACCGAGACTCTGGTACGGGTCTTGACGAGGTGGTCAGTGAATTTCTAATAGGAAGACTTGGTGAATACAGTCTCCTTTAAGAGGTCGGGGGTCAGATAGCTGTAGGTCTTAGAGATGGCACCAAAGGTGGCCTTGGCGAAGTTGCCCAGGGTAGCAGTGCAGCCCCTGACTGAGGTGTAGCAGTCATCCACAACAGCCATCATGAGCAGCTTCTTGGGCACAGGCGATGCCAGTGCCCCTGGGCGCGGGAATGAAGCATACCAGCACAGAGCCGCAGCGACTTGTCACCTTGCGAGGGAGGGTATGGGGCTTGCCGATCTTGTTCCCCTAGAACAAGATCTGCGCACGGGGACAACGGAGAGTTTGACCCGCGGATAGCAGTGGCCACCTCCTTGGAGCACTTAACACCCAGACCGACTTGGCTATTGTAGTCCCTGAAGGCAACAAACACCTTGAACCTGGTGCGCCTTGAACCTGGCGCGGGTCAGCTTCTGCACCGGCATAATCTTCAAAACCTCGTCCTTGAGAGAGGCCCCAGGAAAAAGTCAATGATCTCAGATTCCTTGATGGGCAGGAAGGAGAGATAGATCTCCTCCAGGGACTTGATCTTGATGTCCTCCACCAGGCGGCCCAGCTTGGTGACGGGCATCCACTCCTTATCCTCGGCCTTGCCTCCGCTAGCTCCGTGGCCTTGGCCGGTCCACCGCCTCGACCCCGGCCCCGGATGCTACTGACGAAACCTCCGCGGAAGTCACCGCTGTTCCCCATCCCAAGGCCCCCGGGTCCCGGACCCGGCCGCTGCACCGGCGTCATCTGCCATTTGGTGTTTTCTCGGAGAAGAACTTCCTAGCCTATTTATACAAGTAGGTTCATAAAAACAATAGAGATACCCCTCAAGAATTTGAATTAACCTAAGAAGACATCCACAACTTTAGATACCAGGAATCGGTTTGACTGATACAGAGGCTGGGGCGAATAAAGGGTTGCTGGTTGCTAACAGATGTATTCCTAACAAAACAGGTAGACTGGGCTGTGTTGACATCTAAGGTTTAAGCTCTTATCTATTACTCTCACGATGACTCATTATTTTCACAAAGCACCCTTAAAAACCATTTATCACTGAGAAGAGCCCATGATAAAGCTTCTAAGAGGTTGCTTTCTGTTATTTAAAGAGGAGCCACTTAGCACTGGCTGTTGATTAGAAGATACTTAAGTGAAAAATATCCTTTCTTCAGATAGAGTCTATGCCTTTAATCATCTCATTTGGTAAACAGTCTTGACACAGTAAAAGGTGTTTTTTTATTGTTCCAATAATATATGTATGTGTTGTTATACTACTTGCAATATGTTCCTAGACCTCAATCATTAGTGGGCAAAGGTCTAGAGAGATGAAAAATCCTGAATACATATTAAAGATGAAATTAATGACCATTTTTTAAATTCTATTACTTATTTTTGACAGAAGTAACTTTTCAAAAGAAAATAACATTAATGAAACCTTTCAGATTTGACCTTTTAGTGGCAGTAAAATTGAGTTACATAAATTCTATTAATGGTAATGGCTGCTTCCCAGCAAAACCTCTCTGATATTGCGGAAACTGGTATTACTCAGGATTTTCAGAATCACTCTCTTTAAACAACTTTTGAAAATGGGTTAAATCAGTGAAGTTAGTTAACTGAGATGATCAATTATCAAGCTACAACAACAAAATAAGTTAAAAACAATGATGATGCTTGCTCCTATTATTTTATGCTCTTGAATGTAAAATAACTACTAAATAAGATAATTAGGTTCCAACATTGAAGGCATTTTTTTCAATAGATATCCAACACTGATACTGTGGAAACTGCTGTTACTCAGGATTTTCAGAATCACTCTCTGTAAAGAACTTTTGAAAATGGGTTAAATAAGTGAAATCAGTTAACTGAGATGATCAGTTATCAAGCTACGACAACAAAATAAGTTAAAAATAATGATGACGCTTGATCATATTATTTTATGCTCTTGAATATAAAATAACTACCAAATAAGATAATTAGTTTCCAACATTGAAGGCACTTTTTAAAATAGATATCAACACAGTGCCTGACAAAGAATACTCCCTTCGCCAAGTTTTCGTAAACTAAATTGATTATATGTTTTTAATTTTTCTAATTAGTTGTTAGAAGAGCTATTAATTTTCCTTCTGATCTCATTCTGTTTTTTACCCTATAATTATTTTCTTGAATTTCTAACTTGGGAGAAGACAGCATCAGCTAAAAATAAAAAGGAATGCCTAATATTTAGTGAGAAAAGTTCACTATTTAGTATTTACCTAACTACCTAATATTTAGATATGTAGTGAGGAAAGTTCAATACTATTCAGTGAGAAAAATTCAGTTAAATAGAAGTTTGACTTGGGGTGAGATGTGCATGGAAAGAGGTTGGCAAGTAGAATCAGAGCCAAAAGTGTTTTCCTAGATGGAAATTTTTGGCAGCTGGAAAGAGGTACAGTGATCAAAGGCTCTGTCTGTAGACACATTCTGCCCTTGGTAGACTGTGATGTTGGGCATGTTATTTAAACTTTAAGTTTCAGATTCTCTGAGCTACCTAACTCAGAGAGATTTTGTGGAAACAAACTAACATTTATGAGGTGTTTAATAAAAAACCCCAAATGGAGTAGTAATATTTGTCTTTATAGTTTTTATGGAAAGTTCAGAAGTTAACTTTAGAAACCAAATATTGAGCATCTGGAATGCAAAATTTAACTGAAGGCCATAAAAAATGCCATCGGGCCGGGCATGGTAGCTCATGCCTGTAATCCCAGCACATTGGGAGGCCAAGGCAGGTAGATCACTTGAGGTCAGGAGTTTGAGACCAGGCTGGCCAACATGGCACAATGCCATCTCTACTAAAAATACAAAAAAAAATCTGGGTGTGGTGGCACACACCTGTAATCCCAGCTACTCGGGAGGCTGAGGCAGGAGAATCACTTGAACCCAAGTGGCAGAGGCTGCAGTGAGCCTAGATCATGTCACTGTGCTCCAGCCTGGGCGACAGAGTGAGATTCTGTCTCAAAAAATAGTAATAATAATAATAATAAAATTAAGAAAAGAAAAACAAGAAATGTCATCCTTTGGTTCTACTGTTCAACTCACTGGAATGGATCTGTCACTGGTCAGATACACTAGAGGGTATACAGAGAGCCTTGAGCTGACAGGGACTAAGAGGGGCCATGGTGGGCATGGCCAAGCCTAGGAGATTTACTGAGAGGTTCTACTGGCTATGAAAATGACATAGATAATAAGTGGACAAAATACTTTGCCTAACTTCGGTTTTCTCCCTGTACCTAGCATGTTGCATGTATACATTCTTCTTGGGTAACGAATCTGTCAATTGACGTGCCATCTCCTACCACTCTAGTGTCAGGGTTTTAAGAACTTGCCTCTACTATATCCAAGTTAGTTTTAATTATATTAAAATCTTTGCCATCCAGGGAGGGGAACTAGGGTAGAGTCAGATGTATGGAACTGTTGTGGTGTTCTTTTCAGATCCTGGGAACAGGATTTCTTTTCTTTTCTTTTCTTTTTTTTTTTTTTTGAGACAAAGCCTCACTCTGTCACCCAGGCTGGAGTGCAGTGGCACGATCTCGGCTCACTGTAACCTCCGCCTCCCAGGTTCAAGCAATTCTGGTGCCTCAGTCTCCCGAGTAGCTGGGATTACAGGCATGCACCACCATGTACAACTAATTTTTGTATTTTTAGTAGAGATGGAATTTCACCATGTTGGCCAGGCTGGTCTTGAACTCCTGACCTCAGTCGATCCGCCTGTCTCGGCCTCCCAAAGTACTGGGGCATTACAGGCATGAGTCACCGTGCCAGGCCCAGGATTTCATTTTTAAGGTAGTATGCATACACCATGTTTCTAAAAAAAAAAAAACAAAACAAAACAGTGAATTGAATTAGTTAAGAGAATAATTTTACAGAGGTAAAATGGGGCTTTGACATGTTAAGAGCTTCACTTAAGCCATTCCATAAGTGTCTGTCACAATTACCAAGAACTTTCATGTATAAGACTTTGAACTACAGTAGAAAGAAGGTATAGATCAAGGGATATAGAATTCAGAATCTGTTCCAAGGAATGTCAAATGTAAATATAATTATAGAAAAAAAGTATCTAATCATTATGTTTTTCTAGTTCTCTTTTAATAATTATGACATTCAATTTTTTATTAATTATTCTATATTGCTGTCATAGTCTAACTAGGGTAACTGCATTATTAGTCCTTTTCACCTCTTCCTGTGAGCAGCATTTCATATTAAAGAAAATGGAAATTTCAGGAAAGCAATGAGGTGCTTTTGAGGAGGACCAAGAGAGGAGAGACAGATAGGTAGTAACACAAGATGTAATAAGATGCAGTATTAGTATAGCACATGAAGGAAGGCCCAGTTGGTTCAAGCTAATTCCAACTCTGATATGGGACAAAGTGTTTTCTTCACAACTCCACTTCCATCTAAGTTGCCCATATTTTTAACCCTCTGCCAGGATCTTAAAAATGACAGGGTATGTGGTTGGTACATTGTCTGTAGGCAACGGTTCAGTGAAACTCATGCTATAGGACAGTTCAAGTGTTAAATCCCTTACACATTCCCTACCACCCACCCTCTGCCCTGATCCTTGAAAGAGAAGATTCTGATACCCCTCCACTCTTCCAGAAACCTAGTTGTTCCATTGCTTTTTCATTTTGAGTCATACACAGCAACCTCGTCTCACTACACACACACCCCATCCCCAACACACACATTCTATGCAACTCCCTTTCCATTCCCATCTTGTCTAATATCAGGAAAATAAAAAACTCATTATCTTTACATATATCCATATCTTTTCTGAGTGTTCTTTTTATTCATCTGCTTGGTATGGGGAGTGATGTCTTCGAGGTCCTGGTGAGCAAGTAATAGAAGGAAGAAATACATTAAAGATATACAGAATAAAGTGTAGATATATTTTTGCAACATAAAGTTAAACTGTGAAATTTCTCCACACCAATTTCCTTTCATTTCACTTTTATATATTACCTATCAAACTTCCCTCTCTCTCTCTCTCTCTCTCTCTCTCTCTCTCTCCCCCCACCCAGAGATGAACTCAGTAAGGGAAGACCATTTTTCACACTGCTGTGATGCTATCCCCAACCAATCAGCAGCACTCATTTCCTAGTATGCTGACCAACAAACTATCCTTGAAAAACCCTAACTTCTGAGCCACTGGGGAGACTGATTTGAGTAATAACTCTCTATCATGTAGTGTGGCTGCCCTTGTGTCAATGAAACACTTTCTCAACCATGAAAAAGAAAACAATGAGTAAACAGACTATTACAGAGATTACAGAGCTGTGGGACAACTTCAAGTGACTAAATGTCTCTGCAACTGAACTTTCTGAAAGAGAAAAGAGGGAGGGAGTGGAAGAGGAAACAATTTTTTTTGATAAAACAGTCACTAAAATATTATCCAAATGTGATCAAAACCAGAAACTTAGAGATACCAAAACCTCAATAAACACCAAGCATACAACACATGAAGAAAACTACACCAAGACGGGTCAGAATCAAATTGCTTATAACCTATGAAAAATACAAAATCTTAAAAACATGTGAAATATTTAAGGAAATGCAAATTTGAACCCCCAATATGCAAATATTAGCTAAAATTAAGGAGCTTGACCACGTCAACACTTTGTAAGGATTTGAAATAACTGAAACTCTTATACACTGCTCGTGGGGTTGTACAATGGTACAGTCACTTTGGAAAACATTTTGGCAGTTTTGTACAAAGTTAAATATACACCTTCCATATGGTCTAGCCATCCCACTCCTAGGTATTTACCTAAAAGAAAAGGAAGCATATGTCCACACAAAGACTTGTACATGAATGCTCTTGGTAGCTCTATTTATAATACCTAAACAATAAAAAAAAAAAAAAAAAAAAAAAAAAAAAAAAAAAAAAAAAAAAGCATCCCCAAATGTCCTTCTATATGAAAATGAATAAACAATCTGTGATACATTTAAACATGGGAATACCACTTAACTATAAAAAGGAATGAAATATTGATGCATGTAACAACATGAATGAATCACAAAATAATTATACTGTGTGAAAGAAGCCAGACACAGAAGAAAACATTTGTGATTTAACTTATATAATACTCTAGAAATGTAAGATACCTTATAATGACAAAAATAGTATTAAACTATCAATAACATTCTTCATAGAACTAGAAAATGCTATCTTAAAATTAATATAAAACCAAAAAAGAGTCTTAATAGCCAAGGAAATCCTAAGCAAAAAGTACAAAGCTGGAGGCATCACGTTATCTGACTATACTGCAGGACTACAGTAACTAAAATAGCATGGTACTGGTACAAAAAGCAGACACATAGACCAGTGAAACAGGCTAAGGAGCCCAGAAATAAGGCTTCACATCGACAGCCATCTGATCTTCAACAAAGCTGACAAAAACAAGCAATGGGGAAAGGATTCCCTATTAAATAATTGCTGCTGGGATAACTGGATAGCCATATGCAGAAGATTGAAACTGGACTCCTTCATTACACCATATACAAAAATCAACTCTAGATGGATTAAATGCTTAAATGTAAAACCCTAAAATATAAAAATCCTGGAAGACAACCTAGAAAATACCATTCTGGACATAGGAATTGGGGAAGATTTCATGACGAAGTCACCAAAAGCAAACACAACAAAAGCAAAAACTGACAAATGGAATCTAATTAAACTAAAGAGCTTCTACACAGCAGAAGAAACTATCAATAACGTAAACAGACAACCTACAAAATGGGAGAAAATATTTGCAAACTATGCATCTGACAAAGGTCTGGTATCCAGCATCTATAAGGAAATTAAACAAATTTACAAGAAAAAACCCCTAACAACCCCATTAAAAAGCGAGCAAAAGACATAAACAGACACTTTTCAAAATAAAACACACATTCAGCTAACAAACATATGAAAGAAAGTTCAATATCACTGATCATTAGAGAAATGCACATCAAAACCACAATGAGGTGCCATCTCACACCAGTCAGGATGACTATTACTAAAAAGTCAAAAAATAACAGAAGCTAGTGAGGTTGTGGAGAACAGAGAATGCTTATACACTGTTGGTGGGCGTGTAAATTGTTCTACCATTGTGGGAAGCAGTGTGGTGATTTCTCAAAGAGCTAAAAACAGAACCACCATTCAATCCAGCAATCCCATTACTGGGTATATACTCAAAGGAATATAATTAGTTCTACCATAAAGACACATGCACATGTGTGTTCATTGCAGCATTATTCACAATAGCAAAGACATGGAATCAACCTAAAAGGCCATCAATTGTAGACTGGAAAAGGAAAATACGGTATATATACATCATGAAATACTAAGCCTCCACTAAAAAGAATGAGATTATGTCCCTTGCAAGGACATGGATGGAGCTGGAGGGCACCAACCTTAGCAAACCAATTCAGGAACAGAAAACCATATACCACATATTCTCACTTGTAAGTGGGAGCTAAATGATGAGAAAACATGGATACAAAGAGGGAAACAACAGACACTGGGGTCTACTAGAGGGTAGAGAGTGGGAGGAGGGACAGGAACAGAAAATACAACTATTGAGTACTAGGATTAGTACCTGGGTGATGAAGTAATCTGTGCAGCAAACCCGTGACGTGAATTTACCTATATGACAAACCTGCATATGCACCCCTGAACCTGAAAGTTAAGAAATAGATCAGTGTTTACCTTAGGACTGGGGAGGGCTAGGAGAAAGCATTTACACAGGGGCCTGTGTAAATCTTTGGAGTGACAAATATGTTTCAGTGCCTTGATAGTGGTGGTAGTTTCATATATAATATATATATAAAAGTTTATCAAATTTTATATGTTAAATATATAGTTTATTATGTGTCTATATACCTCAATGATTCGGTTAAAATTTTAAAAAATCCTTCAATGGAATGCTTTACTATGGCTCTGCCACTCCTGTGTTATGCACTCTAAATTGTAAATACATTGAAAATCTTTCGGTGTCTCATATACTATCACTGCCCTCAGGATCTCTAAAGCCAGTGTTTCCTCTCCCTGAAATATACCTCACTTCCCACAACCCAGGTCATCCTGTTTCTCTTTTAGTTCTCAGCAAGGGATCATTGCCTTTATAGACTCCTCTCTAATCCCCATAAATGGATTTGGTCCTCCCTACTTGGATTTCCCCTGGTGTAGCAAATATCACAATTTATTGCAAATACTTTTTTTTTTTTTAAATAAATCCCACCGGAGGATCATCAATACATGATCAAGTACTAAATTTTCATTGTATCCTCAGCAACTAATACTATGCCTAATAGAGTGGAAACCTGAAAAACTTTTGCTGGATAAATGAAAAGACTTATGAAAGTTGTCTTTGCAGTGAGGTCAAGTGTTCCAGGGCACTGGTGGTGGTGAGAATCTCTAAATCCCTGAGATCTCTATGTGGGAGCTTTATTGGAGAGTGTTCTTAGGACCTACACGTGTGAGAAAACAGGATTTGGCAGAAAGAAAAGTTGAAGTGCACTGCATTTACAGCAGTAGCTTCAGCTGAATCCACCTACTGCTGAATGTGGGATGGACCTGGCAGTTATTCAAACAAAAGCAAGAGAACTGGAGCTTTGTATCTCCATATCTACAATACAGTGGATTGAGTAAAGCCTTGAACCAGGAAGCTCATTTCTGCAAAGTGCAATTCCTAGAGCAGGCTCAGGTATGAGCTCCCAGCCTCCATCATATCCAGAAGCTGGGAGATGGGAATCTTGAACCAGAATAGGGACCCGGGCCATGCAAAGATGCGACTACATGGTGAGTGAGGCAGTGCATTTCAAAATAAGACAGAGGCCTAGAACTGACAAATCATGTGATGGACTAGGACTCTGGGTGGGTAAAATGTCATGTTCTGAACCGTTTCCCTATATGAAGTTGCTACTCTCAGAAGTATTTGTAATATGCAGTGGAGAAAGCATTACATTAACCTTTCAAGTTAAAGATAAACTAGAAGTGTCAAACAACGTGTGACTTAGAGTCTTCTAATAGAAATAAACATTGGCTCCATTGAGAAGAAAATGTGCAAGACATCTGTTGGACTAAGAGGAATGGCATTCAGCTGCTGGAGAATTTTGTAATTCTGTAATGAGGCATATACATTTTAAGAGGTAAAAATCTCTAGGGTCATGAGATAGATGTGAGTATATTTCTTTCCTCTCCCACAGTCCATGTGGAGGTTCAGCATTCTTCAGTGACATTGGGGTTATTTCATAGGAAAAAGGTAATTTTTTTGAACTTGTTTTTACCAGTTTCCACATCTTTCTGTTAAGAAATCTTTTCACAGTTTAGAGCAAAATTTTCTCCATAAATTATTTAAAACTTTTTTTTATCATTTAAGCTGAATTTCTCACAGATGGTGATAAAATAGCCCTTTAAAAATCTCTCTTCTAAAAGGGAATACAAGAACACTGTACCAGTGGAATGGTTTCTATTTTATTCAGCTTTCATCTCCTTCTGCTACTCAACTCTCAATCTGGCCTTTGCATGGAGAATAGAGGATGGAAAATATAGTACCAGGAAAATAAAGGGTATTGATCAAATTTTGTATCTGATCAAGTCATAAATTATAGATCAAACATTTAAGTTTTTACAAAAATGAGAGGCAGATTTCAGTAAGACTTGAACAATAGATTTGTTTAACATTACTTACAGTGATTAAAATCTAGCAGTGTATCATAAGGGTTGAGAATAAGTATCTGACAGACTTGTTTAACTCCTGGCTTTGTTACTTACTAATTTTGTGACTTTGGGCAAATACCTCTCTTAGAATTTTCAACTGCAAAGGGGAAAATAATAGCACCTGTTTTATCAGGTTGTTTCAGAATTAAATGTGGTGATAAATACAGAAACAAACTGCAAACTACTGAAAGCTACTGTATTTCAAAATAAGGGACCTAGAAAAGAATCCTGTTCTCTAGACCAGTTATAATTACCCATGTATCATTTAAAACCATATTAAATAATATTTTTGGACTTTATGAACACAATCAAATAAAATATTATATATCAATAATGTACTAAAATAATGTTTTTCCATTATCTGACAGTGAGGTAGCTATTAAAATAGATTTTCTAATGCAATGAGGTTACCATCAGCTCAAATAATAATGTTTTGCTGACATGGGCTCTGATATGAACAGAGCCTCACCATATTAAACTAGATGAAACGTTTATTAGGAGCACACTGTAATTACTATTCAGAGGTTCTTCACCACTAGAAGGTATTAGAATCACCTACTGGGTCCAAGCTTAAACCTGGTTCTGCACATCGAAATCATGTTCGGTGGTTTTGTTGAGTCATAGGAATTTGTTTCCTTAAAAAGCTTCCACCAACTAATCTGATGAGAAATTCTATGTAAAAATGACCACAAGAATATCAAAGTTCCTTTTCCCTTTACTTTACTCTTGAAGTAGAGTTACAATATTTGTCAAAACCCAAAATGACATTCAGCTGCAAGTTTTAGAAGTTGACTACTCCTACATCCATGTGACGGGCTCCCTTTGAGTAGCACTTGGCATTTTCTGGGTTAAGGACCTTTTTCACACTTAAAAAAAGTCTCATTAGGTTCGTATACTCTGGAGTATTTTCTTAACTTAGGAGGAGGTATCTATTCTTGTCCTCCCGCTGTACCTTAGAACCTTGCTGTTTGAAATGAGGACCATTTTCTAGAATCTGAGCCCCACCGAAGACATGCACAATCAGATGTCTTGGGTGAGGTCGAGATTTTGCATTAAAAAAAAAATTACCAGTTGATTCCCAATTGCACATTGACATTCGAGAAGTACTATGGTATAATGCCAAGTATGACAGAGAGAAAAATAGAGTACATGTTATTTGCAGAGAAATTCTGTTTACTCTTTTCACTGTGTTTATCTTCTAAGGTCTGTTTGATTGAATGATTGATTGAATAATTTGGCATTAGAACTAAAAATAACAGAAAAGAGTTGAAGACCTGAGACCAGAGGAGGTGAAGAATGTCTTGAAACTTGTTCTCTATCCCTCACTCTAAGAAGGCATATTAGTGCACAGTGGGCCACTGGCTTTGCCCTTTTTGCAAACATCTCTGCGAGTCCTGGTGAAGAGGCATCAGCTAGCTGATGACTTAGTAATTCATAGTTTCAGCCATCAGAGACAGAACCAACATTAAAAATGGGAAACTACCTGTATTTATATTCTTTTTAATAATTAATGATATATTTAACAATAAACCATTTTGCTATTTTTTATTACCAAAACTCCCATTATCACTGTTATCATTAGCAAAAGCACTCTTACATCAATATTAAAAGGATTATTTATTCTCTCCCTATATCATTGCCTGGGAAAATTAGGAAGTTTATTGCAAAATCATATTTAATGTTTTAACTCTTTCTTTTATTTTATTATTTTTAAACTCTCAATTCCATTGACATTTAAAGATATGAAACAATAAAATACAACCCCAGTACCACGATTCAAGTAGGTAAGTGTAAACTTTACTTTGTATAAATCACAAGATAGCTTAAACAGTACCAAATCCTGGGCAGAGAGGATGAGATTAAACCAGAGTGGGCCACATGTCTAGTTCTGATCAATCAATTATAGTCTGAAGGTAGGATATATACATTATATATAAGGATAAGGAGGGCCTATCTTTGTGGGTAAGGTAGGAAGTTCCAAAGAGAAGGAACCGAGAAGATATTCAATGGGTACCATATACCATCCATCCATCAATATAAATCATCCTTAATGGATGTGGCACCAACAATATACCAAGTGAATGAAGAATAAAGATGAGCTTATGTTCGAAGTCCTATAACAAGCATGATGGGACATGTCAAAGATAGATGTGTATTTATATCCTTAATATCATTGTCTATTAAGGCATTTTTGCTTTGTGAGTGTTAGCAGCAGAGCAATCAAAGAAACACTTTTTCTTTAATCATTACACCTTTTTACCACCTCATATCCTTTTGTGGCTTCCTAGTTGCTATGTGAATCTTTCTGCTGCTCAAGAATCCTAGCTGCAAAGATTTGCAATAGTATCCTGCTAGGATGGCTCCAGGCTCTATCAGTTCCTTTTAAATGTTTGCAGCTGTTTCTTTTCCAAGTAACTACATTGGAAAAATACCACATTTGTCCCATATTGAAACATTTTAACAAACTAGACTGTCTTTTTTAAAAGTCTTTTGCCAAATTGCTGACATTCTTACATAAAATAATATTTTTTTTTCCCTAAATACTTTAGAAATTAAGGCACACTTGTTTTTTAGATGCCCATACCCCTGATACCTTGGACAATTCCTACAAAATAAATGCTGCCCTATGTGCAATAAAATGACTCTTTCGAGGTTTGCATGTATTTTCAGTTTTGCATCCTCCATTTCAATGTTGGAAAGAAAGTTGGCACAGATCCACATCTCTCACCTTCAATTTCTGACTAATAACAAGAGTTAGCTAAATAACTGCCTGGATTTAGGAGCTGAGACCTGCAGCTATGGAGCCGGTAAAACTGATTGACAACAGCAGGAATAGGAGATGCAACTTCTTTGGTCATGTCAGGGGCTTATATAACAAGGGTGTCTCTAGGCCTTGCAGAGACAGTCCCTGGAAAGGCTCTGTCAACTCAGCTCAGAAATGCCACAGTATTGCCCTTATCAGAAGCTAGAGTTTATAGGGCTCAAGGATGGTCCACTAGGACAATCAAATCTAGTCCCTTCTCAGGATTCTACCTCCTATTTAGGATATGATGGCACTGTTTATCCATTCATTTACTCACTTGCCATGTTGGGGAACACATATGGAAAGAGTCACCAATGATCATAACAAATAGAAAAGGAGAAAGAAAGAGTAATCGTCAATGTGTATTTTCCCCACAGTTCCCACTTAGAAGCCAGTGCTCTGAAATTGTTCCAGTGTTATACAAACTAAGTTATAAGGATGGATCAAGTAATCTGACTGATAAACCACCAAAGTGATCAGAGCAAGACATCCAAAGGAAACTATAGAAATCTCTATCATCTGAACGGCCAGTTTGGGGTTAGATGTGGCAAATTTAAGACTGTCACCATTAGCATAAATTGACCTTTGTTAAAGATTCCTGCACCAGGGCCTTCTGAATCTGAAGGACTAGAAATAGGTACCAAGACTGTGTTTTACTGTAAATCTCCCAAGGTGATTCTTATGCAGCCAATCCTACAATTGTCCTTGGATTAAAGTTTGGGTATATTATCTAAAATTAATATAAATATAATCAACTCAAGGTGGCAGAGGGAAAATCAATAAAATCAATTATTTAAAGTTAATATACAAAGAGATACACTGGTTGTATGAATTTTTTTTAATATTAGCTTTGTTGGTACTATTTATACAAAAGGGCCTTTTTTTTTCCTTAAATAAAACCAATCAAAAAGACAAATTTGGTCATTTGAATTACCAATATTAACAGCATCTGAAGAAACATTAAGAATTGTGTCAGCCAAAAAGTTATTCCTCCTGTACCTTCTTTATACCTATTTCCTCTAAATGGAAATAATATTTATTTCATGTGTGCCTTGCCGGAACATGTCAACTACCTTCTTGATAAGCAGCAGAATATAAGATTAGTGGCCCAAAATATAGATTATTACAACAAGTTGCCTTCTTGCAGGATGTTGAAAGAGCAATGTCACAGATCTTTATACTCTGGAAGGTGGCATGGATTGTCAGGTGGTGAGCAGGTGATCCAGGCAGTTGAATATCTACAAGACAGGAACATTCTTTCTTCTGTATTGCAACCTTACCTATCAAATTTAAAATGTCTAGGTTTTCTCCAAAGAGATTTCACTTGTCATGATATTCCCCAGAAGGTTAAAGAAAAATGGAAGTTAAGTCAAAAAGGCAAAGGATGAAAAGACCGGACCCCTTCCTTTCTGATACCTTAGGGACCTCTAGTGCATGTGAGTCTTCCCCACCAATAAGAGATTATCCCACCAGGACTGGGATAGCCACATGTGATGGTTAATTTCATGTGTCAACTTGTCTAGGCAACAGTGCCCAGATATGTGGTCAAACACTATTCTGGATGTTCCTATGAGAGTTTTAGGGTATGAGATTAACATTTGGATTTATGGATTTTGATTAAAACAGTCTGCCCTCTTTAATGTGAGCTGGCCTCATCTCATCAATTAAAGGCTGAACAAAGAAAAAAAAAAAAAAAAAGGAATTCTGCAGCAGAGGCCTTCAGACTTGAACTGCAGCTTTGGCTCTTCCTGGGTCTCCAGCTTGCCTGCCCACCCTGTAGATTTTTGACTTGCCAGTCTCCATAATCCTATTAGCTAGTTCCTTAAAATAAATCTCTGTCTGTGTGTATATACAGTATGGAGACTAACACAGGGGGTCAAAGACAATCCTGCAAGTGTTCTCTTGTAGGAGTGCATATGTTTGGGGATTGTGAAGGTGTCAGAAGAGAAATGTGGTTTCAGGAGGGATTCTTAGAAAGATTTCACTGTACTTTTATCCGGAAAGGGGTCTAAAATATTACATTAGGAAAACTAAATTACAATAATTTTATTAAATAAGAATTTTCATAGGCTCACTATGAGTACTACTACCATGAGTTCCATCACTACTGCTGTATTGATAGGTATCACTTACTAATAACCACTGTGTACCAAGCAAGGGTCCAAGAGCCAGCAATTCTCCTCAAACACTCTGACCCTACAAAAATGCGGAAATTAAGTCTTACGTAGGCTAAATTCACCAGTACTCCTTCAAGGAGCCTTGAGGGGGGCTGAATTTTAACCTAGATCTGTTTTATAGTCCAAATGTTTAACTCTTTTTGCTTGCCATGTATTACTATTTTCCAAATAGTAAATGCTGTCATTTACTGAGTACCCACCAAGGACCAAGTACCCACCAAGTACCACCAAGGATCAAGCACTTCACATATTGTTTTAATCCTCATAACAACGCTATGAAATTGGTATTATTTTATCCCTGTTTTCCCAAGGAAAGAAACTGAAACTCATAGAGATTAAATCACTCATTCAAGGTTGTGTAGTTTGTTATTTGCAGAAATGGAAATATCTGACTCCAAAAACCATTCATTTTATATTTTCCAATACAGTGTAGGCATGCTTGAAGCAGTAGTGGGTGTCTGGTCTGCTTCCTTTGGAAAACACATTTCTTTAAAATGGTTTCATAAATAACAAAGTTAATAAAAAAGTAAAAACATTGGCTTTTCTATCATTTCCTTCTGCATCCCTTTTGTTGCCATATCAAAAAATACTCTTATTCTTCCCAATTAACTCTTCTATTTATGTTGAGAGATGAAGGCAAACTACAGAGAAGAAAAAGAAGAAATTTTCTTTATGTTTAGCTACAGAAAGACCAATTTTGTCTTAAAGACCTTTAAGCCATCCCTCCCCTTTCATGAGCAGAAAATATTAACTTAAAAGCCTGCAGAGGAAAATTAACAGTTATGCCTATGGGGAGCATGTAGGGGTTTCTATTAGAGGATGTTTATTTTCCCATTAATTTAATGGAAACACAAAGTGAGGAAAATATTTGGCAGATAAACTCCATGGTATTGCATTACAAATGTATGAAAACCAAAACATAAATTGGAAAGAAACACAACATAAAATTATAAAAGAGNTTCTATTTATGTTGAGAGATGAAGGCAAACTACAGAGAAGAAAAAGAAGAAATTTTCTTTATGTTTAGCTACAGAAAGACCAATTTTGTCTTAAAGACCTTTAAGCCATCCCTCCCCTTTCATGAGCAGAAAATATTAACTTAAAAGCCTGCAGAGGAAAAATTAACAGTTATGCCTATGGGGAGCATGTAGGGGTTTCTATTAGAGGATGTTTATTTTCCCATTAATTTAATGGAAACACAAAGTGAGGAAAATATTTGGCAGATAAACTCCATGGTATTGCATTACAAATGTATGAAAAACCAAAACATAAATTGGAAAGAAACACAACATAAAATTATAAAAAGAGTAGAGTCATTATTGTCAAGAAAGTGTACATTTGCCTTTTGCCTTATAAATGTGATTCTATATCCTGTCTTCTTTAATAAACCAACATAACAGCTCTCAACCAAAGTGGATTGCTTAGCTTAGGGTGCTTGGGGAGAACTATATGTCTTTTTCTACATTCATTGCATTAAAGAAAAAATCTGTAGGAAGTTTTGAGAACTTGTTTAAAAGTTAAGTGTTGGATAATTCCAACAGTTTAGAGATATCTGCCATCGGGAAAGCAAGAAGACCATCTGCAGCTCAGTAAATGTGTGGTGAGAGAATTCCGGAGTGACGTGAGGTGAGATTTACAGGCTGTTCAGTACATATCATAAGTCACAGCTGTAATAGTATTTTCTGTAATAGTAATTCCTTTTTTGATATTCATAGGATAATTTCAAGAAAGAAAATGTCTTTACTTCCTCTAGCTTCTGATCAACCTATCTTATCAGCACATCCTCCTTTCCTGAGAGTAAAAAAAGGGTCATGTAAATTTTAAAAAATTGTTTTCCATCCCTACTGAAGAAGAAGGAACACAAATTCTTGGCTATGTTAGGTTTGTTGCCTTGATTACCAAGCTACACTTCACATTCATGTTAAACAATGACAAACTTGTTAAGGGGATCACCTGGCAGCTTCCATTTTGTTCGTGAAATTCCTAAGCTCCTAGAAAAAAACTGCAGCTCCAAATTCAGTTGGGGCTGGCTTAGCTTAAATTTGTTAAATAATTGTATTGCTACATTTGTATTTTTTCTCTCTTTCTCCCTCCTTCCTTCCCTCTACTGTATATGTGTGAACATGTGTGTGTATGTGTGTGTGTGTGTGTGTGTGTGTCTAGTGGGTCTGGAGGAAGAAACTATCCATTTTTAAAAACCCTAAAATTATATTCTTGCATCCTCCAGTGAATAGTCAAGGTGCAATTGTTCACATATGACTTAGTAAAAATATCAGCTTCTAAGTGGGTACAGAATTTAGAGCATTATATTAAAGTATAGTGGAATTTCCCATTTAAAAAGATGAAGTATATTGTTATTATTCCAGTTCTGAAATTAACATGTAGTATATGCCCTTGGATGTCTCTCTCTCTCTCTCTCTGTGTGTGTGTGTGTGTATGTGTCACATGCACACATGTTCTGATACCTCTCTATAAATTAATGAATTTGGCTACTGTTTACAGTTTGAGTAGAATCACTTTTTGTTCAGCAATAATCACTCCTCCACCTACTTCTTTGGGAGGAGTATGCTTCTTCTCCTCTTTGGGACTTGCTTCAGCCAATAGAATTTGGGAGAAGTAACCATGCGTGAGTTTCAAGGGCTAGAATTTTGACTGTAAGCTGAAAGAAGCATCACATGTTTTTATTTATCAATCTAGGATCTTCCAGATTCCGTCATTAGAACATCCTGAGAGAGCTGGGGTAATAGATGGAGACTAATGAGGCAGACTTGGGTCAATTCATAGCCTGATGCAGAACATCAATGGCCCCACAGTTAGTAAACCGAAGCAGAGGCATGCCGAGTGACCTAGTAACATGAGAGCAAACTTTGTCATTTTATCACACTGAGTTTTGGGGTGTTTTGTTACACAGCATTGGAGTGGTAAAGGGGGAGCAATACACCAGCATACCTTGCAACATTAATGTTCTGTGATTCTAATTCTACAATATACTCCAGATTATGTCTATCAGCTATTTATTTATCTTAAAATGGCATAAAGTATGCCTATGAGTGATATATGATTTCTCGGTAACTTTTAGAATTTTTGTTTTCCATGGATTTTCTGTGTGTGTTTATGTAATATAGGTTTAATTCAGTGATTTAAATATTGATAAACCATCTTCTGTGACAAAGGCATATTAGAGAGTAAATTGAGAAGTTATTTTAAAAGGAATGTCCTCATCTCAAACCCTTTACATCATATTCTGACAAAACTACTTGACTATTTGAAAACACTGATGAAAAGCCCATTTAAATATCTCCTTGTGTTCCTCTGACCTAGTGTAGGCATGAAGGACTTTGAAATTGTGACAAATATACAAGTAGCCTATGACAAATCTTAGTGGTGATTAGAATAGGCATATCAATATTTTCTCTTTTGCTAGTTTATTGTGTGAATATAGATGACTAAAGCAGCAGATAATTTTGATGTGAGTGGTTCTCTAGATGACCACCTGGGGGGTTTGACCCTTTGAGGATTATGCAGGTAGAAGTGGACCTGCAAGGTAATAAGTGGTAATCCCCAAACAATGCTGGGAACTGCTAAAATTCTTGGGTTCCAATGTTAACTCCTCCCATTCACAGGTCACTTCTTGCACTGCACCAAAAAGTGGATCTTAGAACCATGTATTTGCATCTGCCTCAAGGAATTAACTTAGCTGCTCTCTCCTTATTAGCATACTTTGTACACTTCATTACCTCAGAGACCTTGCTGAAAATGTGACCCTGTGTAGTTGTTGTTGCCTTCTTTGTGAATTGAAAGCTAACCAAGCTTAGCGCTAGATTAAGTGGCATGGAAATCTAAGAAGACAGCTGGTGCCCTGCTCACAAATGGAAATATCACACTTAGATCTGATATTGCATTCTTATGCAGTGGATATATATTAGAGCCCAAGAGAAACAGCACAATAGAATTCTTTCAGGCATCAGTAATCTCTTTCTTTTACTGTTTAGTCGTTGGAAACTTAGCTTCAAATTACCATTGGTCATTATAATTGGTATGACAAGGAAAATTATCTATCTGTCTGTCTATCTAGCTAGCTAGCTAGTTGGCTATCAAGACAGAGAAAGAGTAATTTGCTTATTTTCTGAGATTAGGAAATAAAACCCAAATTTAAAAATCAGACTAGTTACTATGAGTTGAAAATCAGATTTTCTCTTATTAGTGCTGATAGTAGCAAAGTGCATTATAGTCACTCATTGATTGTTTCTTTGCAACCTGACTATCCTGTACAGGAAAATAAATTCTTTAAGATTCATCCTCCAGGAGCTAAAACCACAAATGACTTTTAAAATAACAGAAATTAGCACACATGGAAGTGTGCTTTCATACTGGCTATTTTAAATATTCATGAAGAAGTCTGCTCATTTGGTTTTGACTGCTCTCCACATTTTTTGACGTGGATATTTTCTGTCTGAATGCATATTTTACTTCTCAAGAAAGAGAATGGACAGTGGAAAGGAAATAATATTAACTGATTACTTATACCATCAGGATTCTGCTTTGAGAGCAATATAGGATTTTCTCATGTAATTTTTAAAAACTTATTGGTATTCATCAGGATAGTAATTATATGTTGCACTATTTTACAACTATTCATTAAATTATTATGCAAGTATTTAAGGAGTTTGGATACGTCTTATTTCACCAGTTTATGTCTCTATAAAATACACTAGAATGATATTATTATTTCTTTATAATTTCAAGAAGGAAGAAGCAGAGTTTTAGGTATCCTATCCCAAATTATGTAATATTTAGTGATTGAGAAAGCTTTGGTATGGTGTCTAGATTTTCCAAGTCATGCTAGGTGTATGATATCCAAAGAATTTACCTGTTTTCCCATTTAGGAAAATGCTTAATTTTCTTTTAACTTTCACTATCACAGGTTTAAGTTGCAATCAGGGTTTGAACTCCATTATTTCTCATAATAAAATGAATTGCCATTTCCTTTGCAGTATACCAAACTCTTATAGCCAAATAACAGTAATAGTTTATATCATTCTCACTCTTTAGGCAAATGTTATATTTGATTACCAAAAAATGTTTCCCTCAACTCCACTAACTCTATTAGGCTACCCCGATTCTCGTGTTTCATAGCATACTTGGTTACTTCTTCATGTCCTATTTATTATTTATAAATCTAATCAGTGTTTGTCTTTTCTACTGAAACACAAAGAGATCAGGTATTGTCTATCACGGATGATAATAAACTCACTACACAGCAGAATTTTGTTTATATAACAAGTATTTAAAATGAACAAATTCCTAGTCTTCAGCTAATCTCTGGCCTCTTATTATTTGTGTTTATCTGACAAAACCAGGTAATCAAGTAGAAACTTTCATGCTGCCAACCTGTTATAATGAAAACCCACACATTTGATGTAACTTTTCTAGAAATTCGAGCAGAGCTGCTACTTTTCTCCATTTATGGTACACTGGTATCTATGTTTAAGGGCCAGTAAGCTTCTACCACATGTATATGGCAGCATCTATCATACAGCCATCATTGCATTTTCCTTCTTGTCTTTGCAAAATTATGACATTTGTACTCACTTGTTTTTTTTGTTGTTGTTTTCTTTTTTTTTCTTTTTTTTTCAAGGACCAAGCCCATATCATCACTAACTCACCAATGTCTCTCTGAAGGTATATGTGTGGGAGGAGAATGCCTCCTATGCCAGTCTCAAGATTAGTTACAGCTTAGACAAATGATTCTGATAACTGGAATTTCCCCAGACTACCTTTTAAGACCTGTGTTTTGAGACCTGTCTGTAAAATGGCCTCTTTTGCCCATCAAACAGAAATTTTCCTGATGAAAGCGTTTATGCTGATGCAAGTTAAGTAAGTAAACCAACATTAGACATTACAAAATTGATGTACTATAGTCAAAGTTTGGTTTATCTGATTCCATTGACTCATAATTTATACAGTCGCTCATAATTTATACACTGACTCATAATTTATACAGTGAAGGTCACAACAGCACCTGACTTGGAGTTTGGTCATGTGGATTGTATTCAAACAGGTCAAGCTCTGAGTACAATGTCTTATAAATTTTACGTTAAATAAAATAGATTATAGTCGGACATAACCCTACCAGTCACAGGCAATGACTGAACCTGAAGTAGGACAGAAACATAGGGGTAAAATAAAGGAACACTTTATGCTAGTCAGGGATTATTAACTCCTTTTGTATGCAACAAGTTATTCCAGAAAAGACAATACTGATTGTTGTTCTTCAAATATGTGGCAATTTTTAATTCCTTTGTTTGTCTCTGTTTGTAACATGCACTAATGTTGGTGTTGTCTATATACTTAGAATGCCCCAAGTAACTGAGGTCTCCACAGTAAAATTACACAAAAACAAAAAAGGTATGTCTATTGTATGCCTATGTTCTTTTGACCAAAAGAGAATTGTATTTGCAGTTGCTAAAATATTGGGCAGAAGAACCACATGTAGTTTTATAGGTGGCTCTTTCATCAGAAGGGTCCAGAAGTGCCTTTGAGAAGAGCAAAGAGCAATGTCCCATTTTAAAAGAACTGACTGAATCTGGTTAGGAAGCCAGGCAAGAAAGAAGCATAATATCAAGAATGTTCTTATACAATGTTAAGATTTAGGAGATGAAAGAATAAAGAAATCAAAGAAGGCATCTGACCAACTAAGAATGAGAAGTACTGTGAGAGAAATCACAGAGGCGGAAGCTGAGCGACAGATTAGTCAAGGACAGACAGATCCAGGAAGGTGACATACATTTTCGTATAAACTGATCCTGCAGGACATCATAAAGGTTTAGAACCAAACCCCAAGTCATTAAAAAAAGAAAATATGGGAAGCACTGGTGACTATCAAATCAGCCTACAAGGCATTTTTCAGAGAAGGGAAAAAGCCATTCAACAAGACATTTCTCATAGGCTCATAGGCTTCGTCTGAATTTAAAATTTAAAGGTGTAACTAATGGTCAGAGGAAACAGATTATATCAGATTAAAGTCCCTACTTTGGGCCACAGCATTGACTAATCTTGAAAAGATATTGAATTTTTTCTCAACCAAACTAAGAGAGACACCCTTAGTTCCAGATTCTATCATGAGATTAGTTTTAACAATTGAGATAAAACGGAGACAAGTGGTGAGGAGGAGGAAATGAGAAAGAGAAAAGAATTAGAGGGTATAGGGGGATGGGAAGAAAATGAATAGAAAAAATAAAAAGATAGAGTAGAGAGTTGTACTAGTAGGAGTCCTAAAATGTACCAGCAATTGTCTTAGTTTACCAGCTTCTATGTAAGAATACAAGGTTACCCAGTTTTCTCAAGAAGAATGCTTCATTCCTCATGACAAACATGATATGTGAAGAATCAAGGAAGAAAGTAGTGATGATAGTAGTGGGGTTTGAAGAGCAGCCATATATTCATAGGAGAGATACTGCCTTTCATGAAGTCAGAAGTGTCAGTCACAAAAGTCACCATGATTTTTCTCCTTTTGCATATAATTGTCCTCTTTGGCTAAAAAAGATAACACTAGAAGTAGTTTTGCTGTCAGAGAAGGTTTCAAAGTCTTTATTTCTAGAGAAAGTTGCATTTGTATACTGCCTTCAAATAGTCAAAACAACTCTTTTTTTTTTTTTTGAGACGGAGTCTCACTGTGTCGCCCAGGCTGGAGGCATGATCTCGGCTCACTACAAACTCTGCCTCCAGGTTCAAGCAATTCCCTACCTCAGCCTCCCTAGTAGCTGGGATTATAGGTGCCCTCCACCATGCCTCGCTAAGTTTTGCATTTTTACTAGGGGCGGAGTTTCACCCTGTTGACCACACTGATCTTGAACTCCTGACCTTGTGATCCACCTGTTTTGGCCTCCCAAAGTGCTGGGATTACAGGCGTGAGCCACCACACCTGGCTAAAACAATCTTATCTCCATTACCTCACTTCATCCTCAAAGTAACTCTGTGAAATCATTGTGGAAAGTTTTATCATTTGTCCTTTCTTAAAAAATAATTAAACATGTATACAAAAAGTTGTTAAAAGTTAATTGACCTATGAATTATTTAAAAGTGTATTTTAAAATTTCCAGTTATGTGAGAGGTTTTTCTAGATATCTTATTTTGACTAATTCCTGATTAGGTTCTGTTATGGTCAGAAAATGCACTCCATGTGATTTTGATTCTTTTAAATTTACAGAAATGTGTTATTGTCTTACTTGATGCATGTACCAGGCAAACCTGAAAAGAATGGGTAATTTTTAGTTGCTGGGTCTAGTGGTCAGTGAAAATTAATTAGATTTAAGCCATGTACTGATTTATGTTACCAAAGGACAACTATTAAAATCTCTTATTAAAACTGTGAAATTGCCTACTTATTCTTTTAATTATATAAAGTTTTGCTTTATTTTTAATATATTTCAAAACTCTGTAATTAGGCATACATACATTCATAATGTTATGTCTTCCTGATACATTGTTGCCTTTATCATTATGAAATAACCCTCTTTATCTCTAATAATACTTTTTGTCTTGGGAACCTTTTTTTTTTATATACTTTAAGTTCTAGGGTACATGTGCACAATGTGCAGGTTTGTTACATATGTATACATGCACCATGTTGGTGTGCTGCATCCATTAACTCATCATTTACATTATGTATATCTCCTAATGCTATCCCTCCCCTCTCCCTCCACCCCATGATAGGCCCCAGTGTGTGATGTTCTCCACCCTGTGTCCATGTGTTCTCATTGTTCAATTCCCACCTATGAGTGAGAATATGCGGTGTTTGGTTTTCTGTCGTTGCGATAGTTTGCTGAGAATGATGGCTTCCAGCTTCATCCACGTCCCTACAAAGGACATGAACTCATCCTTTTTTATGGCTGCATAGTATTCCATGATGTATATGTGCCACATTTTCTTAATCCAGTCTATCATTGAGGGACATTTGGGTTGGTTCCAAGTCTTTGCTATTGTGCATCGTGCTGTAATAAACATACATGTGCATGTGTCTTTATAGCAGCATGATTTATAATCCTTTGGGTATATAACCAGTAATGGGATGGCTGAGTCAAATGGTATTTCTAGTTCTAGATCCTTGAGGAATCACCACACTGTCTTCCACAATGGTTGAACTAGTTTACAGTCCCACCAACAGTGTAAAAGTGTTCCCATTTCTCCACATCCTCTCCAGCACCTATTGTTTCCTGACTTCACTCCAATCTTCCTCTTCTTCCATTGCCTATGTATCTTTTCCCATCTGTATGCTTTTAAACTACTTATATCTTTGTATTTAAGTGTACCTTTCTAGCCAACATATCAGATCTTACATTTTATCCATGTATCAATCTCTGCCTTTTAGCTATTCAGACCAGTGCTGTCCAATTCTGTCAAACTCTTAAACTTTCTACTCTTTCATGGACGCCTTTTTAAAAAATCAAAAGGTAAGCCTCAGACTAGCAGAATGTATTTGTAATACACATTTCTGAGAGTATGTTAAAGAAGGCCTTACAACGCAGTCATAAGACAAGACTCCAATCAGAGAAGAGGCAAACAATTTTAATATACACTTACCAAAGAAGATATATGGCAAAAAAGTACATAAAAAGGTGCTTAACATCATTAGTTATTAGAGAAATGCAAATTAAAACTTTAGTGAGATATCACTACACTCTACATACCCACTAGAATGTCCAAAATTAGAAAGATTGACAACATCTAGTGTTGGTATGGGTGTGGAATGATTGGAACCCTCATGTTGCTGATGGGAATGTAAAATGTCATAATCCCTTTGGAAAATAGTTTTGTAATTATTTATATAGTTAAATATAATTCTTACTTACCAAACGTCCTAGTTGTTTCATTCTTAGGTATTTCTGCAAGAGAAATGTGATCTTATACTTACACAAATGCTTATACACAAATGTTCATAGAGGCATTATTTATAATAGCTGGAAACTGGAAAATAACCCAAATGTCCAAATGTTTTATTGGAAAAAACAAATTGTGACCTATCCATAAAATAGAATACTATACATGATAAAAGGGAATGCACTAGTAATATACATAACAATGTGGTGAATCTCAGAAGCATTATGCTGAGTACAAACCTGATTCAGAAGAATACTTCTCCTAAGATGCCATTAATATGACATTCTAGAAAACCAAAGCTATCCAGTGTGACAAAAGGCCTATCAGTGGTTCCTTCTCTGGAGCTGGATGTGACGGCTGAGGGGAGAAGGAAGAGATTGATAGTAGGTGAGCAGGATAGAACTTATGGGTGATGAAATTAGTCTATATATTGATTGTGGTGGCATGTATATTATTCTAGGTGCATAACTTTACATTTGACCTTTTTACATTTACATATAATTGTATGTAAATTATATCACAGCAAAGTTGATTTTTTAAAAAAGCAGTAAGTGAGGCTGCAACAAGAGAAACCTGGGGACAAATCTGACTTCATCCATCCAATCTATTATTCTCTACATGGTAACTACAGTGATATTTGAAAAATATAAAAATTGGTTTATGTCTAAAATCCATCAATGATTCCTCATTATCCTGAAGATAAAGTCCAAAATTTCAACATATAATAAAAGGGCTTTGACTCTTTGGTGCTTGAATGTCATTTTTGGAAAATCCGCTGATCTCATCCTAATTCTCCAGATCTACTTTCAGTTCTCTAAACAGCCTAAGCTCTGTTTTGCATCCAAGCCATTGTACATCCTATTCAATCCACCCAGAGCTCCTTTCCCTATCTCAAGCCAAGATGAATATTATAGTCTTGCCTATTTAAGCACTGGGCTATGAGGCACTTGAGTAGGTTTTCAAAAATGTTGAATAAATGAAAACATAGATATAGGAGTTTGGAAGTGGCTGAAAACAAATGGGCTGTTTGTTTTTCCAGGAAAAAAAAAAAATTACTAGAAACCTTATAATCCCTGGTATGACTTTTAGCATTTCAACCTTTGGGTTCAACCACAAATGTAGTATTTTGAAAAGTAAAACCATTAATACTATAATATCTCTTTTCATCTAAGGTTTAGGAGTATTTTGCAAGTAAAATCCTGCATAGGGGGAACAGTAGTTCAGAGCCCTGCCTTTTACAAATACTTTTCATTTAGACAGCAGGCACTCCCCTGGAAATAGACTTGGAATGTTCTTCTCCTGGGGGTGGAGGGCAGAAAAGCAAGGAGGTTTTTAGGAGAATCTGGATAATTTTAAGGCATTTTATGGTTCATGGAAAACATTCACAGAGCTATCTTTGTAACTGCTAACAGCACTGGGACGTAAATAGCCAAGTATTAACCCATTATTGTGTGAGAGAACTCAAAGACCAAAAAAGGTGAAGTGGTTATCCTATATACATACTAGAAGACCTAGAACCAGAACACTGGTCTTCTGACTTTTCATAATTTGATTTTACTAAAAATCACATAGAATGAATTATATTAGTAATTTTTGGAGAACACTTGTGCTATCCATGAAACTTTGAATCATTTAGCATATGGTTTCCTGGAAAGAGATTGCCCAATCTCATTCTAGAGAAGTCAAAAAGATAGGAAGATGGGAGTGATATATGCCTCCTTCCTTATTGGTTGGTTTGCTATGGACAAGTCCCTAATACTCCCTAAATACCAACTTCTTCCTAAGTTCAATAGGGAAAATAACAGCAAGGATGCCATAGAGTCATTGTGAGAATTCTTGTAATTAATGTATGTAAATCGACTGTTAGGGTGCACATTGCATAGGAATCACTCACATTACAATTAGTTGTTTTAATTATAATTGCCTGGGGAAGAAGTCAGCGACAGAGAACTCTGCAGAACACTGAGCATGAGAAGAAGCTGTAGAAAATAAGGATCATTTTCTTCACGTGAGGTTATTAACGACTCACATATTAATGCCTTGGTCACTAGGTGTGATCAATAGTTCTACAGGTGATGAAACCTCAATCAGATAGGGGAGCTGCAATGGAAGAAAACTCCTGGCAGGACAACACTGTAAATGTAGAAATGGAGCTCAAGTGTTTTACTGAATGAGATAATTCTGACCTGAAACAATCAGAGCTTTTGTGGATAGCTTTTGCAATGTTTTCACGTGTTCTCACTATCTAAATGCTCCCAAAGATTGTCAACATTTCATTGTTATTTTCTTTGTTGCACGAGTAATTTATGACCATTGTAGAAAAAATATATGTAGAAAGATAATCCCCTAATACCCTTGTCTGGATATAGAATTAATTTTTGAGGTTCCATTATTTCTCTTTCTTGTTCATTGCTAAGTTCCACATGGCCTCCAAAAGGAATGTGTAGAAACAATCACTAATGTGATAGTATTAAGAGGTGGGACCTTTAGCTGATGATTAAGTCATGAGGGCAGTCCCCTCCTGAATGGGATTAGCCACCTGCTAAAAGGGCTAGAGTAAACTAGGTAGGCCCCCTTTTTGTGTGCTGATACCTTGTGCCATATGAGGAAACAGCAAGAAGGCCCTCACTCGGAACCAAATTCTGTGCCTTGATTTTAGACTTTCCATCTCCAAAACTGTAAGAAATAAATTCTGCCATTTATAAATTATTCAGTCTCAGGTATTTTGCTGTAACATCACAAACAGACTAAGACACTCATATATCTTAAAAGTAGATTCACCAATGACTTCTTATCATCATTAAATTCGAGGACTATTCTTTGTTTCTTTTCTCACTCTAAAATTTTATTACATGGTAACCCTCCCCTCATTCTTGATTATTGTTGGAAACCACTGTGGCAAATCCCCTGACCTTTGTAAGAAGATTCTGTTTGTCCTGTCTCTAGGTTCTCCTCATTCCAATCAGCCTGAACACCTAGCCAGAGTCACTGGAAAATATAATTCTAATCACTTAATACCCTGCTTAAAACCCACAGTGACCAAGAAAAACCCTTGCTCTTTAGCATGGCATACCAGGCCCTTACCCTCTAGTCTCAGTTGACTTTGTTACCCTGTTTTCCACCAGTCTCTTTTACATATCTTATGTCCCAGAAAGATCAGACTCCTAGCTATTCCCTACGTGCTCTACACATGCTCCTACTCCAGGCACTTTTCTCATAATTTTTTTTTCCATTCAAATATTGATTTACTCCACATTCATATGTTAAAATATCATCCACCTTTCATAGTTCAAACTAACAATATCTTCTCTATATTTAGTTATTTAATCATTTCATAATTTTTAATGTATGCATTTGCATATATAAAATACATTTTCTGCCTCTTCATTGCACCCCACTCAGTTCTGCTCCTCACTTCTTCTTATTCACATTATATCTCAAAAAGATTTCCATATAAGAACTAGAAATCTTTCCAATTATTACCTTTTGCTTTTTTTATTTGGGAAAATTTAAACCTTAGTATATAGGAAAATTAACCCCCATATGACCTCCACTCAGTTTGCACTATTATTGATAATTTGCCAATTTTAAAACCTATTCTACATTAAAAGTATATCATTTCATTAGCAGATATTTCCATGTATATTCTTTATTATGATTATTTTTAATGTATTACAGGTACTCTGATATAAAGTCATGAGCCGTAATTCATTTTACCAGTCCTCCATTCATAGGTATGTATGTTGTTTCCACAGTAAAATTTTTTAAAAATAAATGGAATCATTTAGAAAGTATTGTCTTCCTTTTGTTTTTGCATGGCATATTCTTGCCAGCTATCTGCAGAACTTTTCTCTTTCTGTGTTGCATGGCAAGTAATTAACATATATTTGGACACACTGAGGAAAGTGAAGTTTGTTTACATGTGAATCCTCTAAAATGCACGGGAAGGCTGGGTGCAGTGGCTCGTGCCTGTAATCCCTGCACTTTGGGAGGCTGAGATGGGCAGATGACTTGAGCCCAGGATTTTGAGACCAGTTGGTCAACATGGCAAACCCCTGTCTCCACAAAAAATACAAAAACTAGCCAGGTGTGGTGACACACATCTATAGTCTCAACTACTTAGGAGACTGAGATGGATGGATTGCCAGAGCCCAGGAGGTCAAGGCTGCGGTGAGCTAAGGTCATGCCACTGCACTCTAGCCTGGGTGACAGAGTGAGACCTTGTCTAAAAAAAGAAGAAGCAGAAGCAGAAGAAAAAGAAGAAGAGGAGGAGGAGGAGGAGGAGGAG
>NW_016827312.1:281933-290668 GCF_001698545.2 Rhinopithecus bieti
GAAGAAGAAGAAGAAGAAGAAGAAGAAGAAGAAGAAGAAGAAGAAGAAGAAGAAGAAGAAGAAGAAGAAGAAGAAGAAGAAGAAGAAGAAGAAGGGGAAGAAAGGAGGAAAGGGATAAATAAAGAAAATGCACAGTAAATTGTTCATTGTCAAGACTCTTTAATTAAACACTTGCTCAATGAATGAATTATCTCTCACTTGAGCTAGTGTGGAATTAGCCATTAAACTTTGTGTATGATTTTCATTATCAGAATGCTTTCATGTCAACATGCTTTCTAATAAAGAAAAAGAGCAAGTTTACATTTTAATATTGATTTTGTCTGCTTTACTGTAGCAGGTCCAGAAAGAAAGTATATAAAAGATAGAAGTCATTGGAGAAGAGTTCTCTGCTTTATTTCACTGGTGAGATCAGTGAGAATTATGCAAAAGATGTGTTGATGAGAATCAGTCTTCACAGTGATATCCTCAAAGCCCTGTTTCATCATAGCCTTATAGATGTTCTATAAAGAGGTACCAGTTGTGCAACAAGGAATGGGTCTCTCTATTAGCATAACCATTCTCCACTAGCATAACCTGAGATAAATTAAAAGGGCATTAGACTAAAACTTCATTTGGAAGAATTTTCATGGAATCGTCATATGGAAGAATTTCATAGAATTTTCATTTCAACATGTTTTCAAGTGTGTAGGCTTTGTACTATTAATATATTATTTTATTAATTCCCATGTGGGATTTTGAGCCATGAACGGATGAGATCACTAAAACATAGTCTGAACCTTAGAGCATAGGAGTATTTAATATAAAGGTTATACCAGCAGTAATCAATAACCATGTTTAATATTGAAAATACACTAACCTGAAGTCACAGAGTTTTCTCAAATTCCCCAGGGGGTAACCTGAGAATACAGGACAGTAAAATAAATGCTGTTCTAATATCCTAATATCTGACAATTCCTCTATCATTCCTCTTTCTTCATTACAGCAAGAGATTGACGAAATAACACATGTCCTGACTCTTACTTCTCTCCTCATCCCTGCGGGCTTTCTATATTGATGAAATTGCTGTGGAATAAGCAGGAGCTTTGTGTATCAAGGACTATCTGGGATAGAAGAGGGAGAGCTGTCTCAATATATATCACACTAAATAAAAGATGTTCTTCTTGAGAAACATTTTTAGAAGCTCAATAAAAGAAATCATTATGAACTAAGGATAATTTTGATAGAAAGTGACTTTTCCTGCAGTCTTTTACTCTCCCCCATATAAATTACCCTATGACTACATGTGCATTTATTTAATCAAAATGAACTTCTTAATAAAGAGCCCCCTTGGCTATATTGGCTGACATTTTCTAAATCCTTAAGAACTGACATTTTATTCCATCAAGGATAGAATAAATAAATGCTTAAATTCTTTTAAGGTCACAGAATAGAATTTAGGCATTTGGATTAAAATTATGCTGTTAAAATCTTGCATGTCATGAAAAAAATTTTAAAAGCAAAAGCAATATTATAAAGTACTACAATGTTAATAATTCAGTATCTTAATTTATCTTTACTTCTAGAAGCTTTGGATTTTAATCAAGATGATGTTTATGAATGTTAGAAAAAGAAAAACAGTAACAACAATCTCTGATATAATCATGACCATTTATATCTCCCAATAGCCCATCTGGCCAGAAAATAAAATAATGGCAGAATCTACAAGGCAGTGTGTAGGGCTGCTCCACGCTAAGCTTAGTATGGTTGAATCTATTATGGGTCATAAGCCAAATAAATACAAAAGCTGACTGAAGCCTCTTTTGTCTAAAATGGGTTAGGATTAATTTTCTTAATATGCCAGTTTTTGAATGAATATTTCATAAAAGTTCAAAAGTTCATGTATGTATTTGCAACCAAGGAAATATAAGGTAAAAGATAATGTTTTATTCACCAATGAGATGGAAAAGAAACCCAAAAGAATGAAGACACCTGATTTTGCCAGGTGTAGAAAAGAGTTTTGTCAGATACCTTTGGTAAATTGACCTTTACGCCTTTGGTGGTGGAGTAAATTTATATGGCTCATTTGAAATTTTAAAAATATACATACATTTAAAATGTGTTCCATATAAATAAGCAATTCAATCACTGTAACTTTGTTTTATTAAAATATATGTTAAAACAATAGTCAGGATAATAACTAATACTGATTGAGTGTTCAGGTATGTGCCAGCATTGATTTACCTGCTTTATGCACATCATCTCCTTCAAGAAACTGAGGTTCAGAGTAATTTCCTAACTTGCCTGAGGATACACAGTAGAGGAACCAGGATTCCAACACCAAACCCAGTGTTCTTAACCATTACATATCTTGCTTCCTGTAGAGCCACCTATATTGCACATGGGTACAGAGTGTTGCTCATTGTAGCCACTGTTTGCAATAGCAGAAAACTGGAACCAAATTATCTACCAACAGGAAAGTTACATTACATTATAAAGTAAAGTATAAAATTATAGTATGATATATGTACTGCTAACACTTAAACTATGCTGTTTCAAACTTTCATCTATGGCAAACCTATAGATGTACTCGAAATATATAACAAAAAATTTGTGTGCGTGCTTTAGGTGCCAAGGATTATGCTAATCTTACTTTTCAGTACTTGACACATTATTGTCATTGGTCTTCACAAGCCTCCATTTTTGTTTTGTTCATTTGTATTCTTTTCTCTTCCCCATCCCCACCTCTGTTTCCTCTTTTCTTTCAATGTGTTTGTTGAATAGATGACAGTTGGTTTATTCTTGTAGGCCATGAGCAGTGGTTTGTATGCACATTGAAAAGTACACAAAAGTAGTGTGTTATATATCTTGTGATTTCTTCTTTGTTCATCTAGCAATATATTTTAAGAGCTATTAAATTTGCTGTACATACAACTAGTCTATCATTTCTACTGATGCATTGTACTCCAAAGTTGACCATTACACATCTTACCATCTACTGACCTTGTGGTGGATGTCTGAACCAGTGGCAATTTCCTGCCAACAAAAATAACATTGTGATAAGGTATCTTATATGTGTCTTCTTGTGGGTGCCCTGGGCCTTTTTCTTTTTGGACAGGGGAGGGAATCTACATATAGGAGCAAAACTGTTAAGCCTCATAGACTAGGTATAAACTTATTGGACTAAGGGCAGACATTTCTGCAGAACTGCACCTATATTCACCTTCAGCACATGAGTATTCCTACAGCCCTATATCCCTGCCCAGATCTGGCATTATCTAATGTTCTCCTTATTGTCAGACTAATAGAAGTGATATGATGCCTCATTGTTGTCTTAGTTCCATTCTGAAAAACAAATTAAACATGTCTAAACTTAAATGTTAAAATAGGACATTTGGTAGCATAAGAAAGAAAAGGGGAAACCCATGCCAGAGCTGGCAGTCTGTTGGTCCATCATAAATTGGACACATATATAGGCTCACCTGCATGGGAATATAAATCTTGAGTTCCATGAGCTGAAATGAAAAGTCCCATATCTGATTTGATACCCCGTGTTCTATTCTGAGTTCTTCTAGAAATAGGATGTAAAACAATAGTTCAAGTACAAACAGTGTAAGTAATACCAATAGGAGAAAGAAAAACTGACACAGCAATGGAAGGGAGGCAATTTACGATGCATTTTTTAGCCAGTATTTACAATGGACAACTGGCAATAAAATAGGTAAATAGATACCTTAGAACTATCCCACCCAAAGTGCCAGGTAGTTACAAAACGTACTCATGAACTCCAAAGAGTCGCTGATTGAGAGCTGCTCTGAGGGGTGCTAATTCTTCCTCACTTTAAGGCCTGCTGTGTGATAGGCGCAGAGATGCAGATAAAGACATTGAAGTCCACTAGAGCCCAAGACTGGAGATAGATGAAGTGATAGAATCTGCAAGAGCCCACCCTTTGTACCAGTCTGATTTACTTGACCCAGCATTAAATTTACTCCAGTCTATCACTGCTTTTTCAAGGTGCTGTCCAGTTACAATTTTTCAAAATAAACTTATAACAGATTTAGTGGGAAGAGTGACAGTCCTGAGGCCAACAGTGATATGCATTACCTTCCGTTTCTCTTTCTTTCTATAATAGATTCCATTAAGTCTTGGATGGCATTGGTGCTGGTGAGAACTGTCAGCCCAGTGATATTACCCAGACCTTCATGACTGTTGGTTTTTGTTCTTGTCAGGCCATGGTTATTGCAGTGGCCCCTTTATAATTATTCCTGGAAATGGAAGCAACAGACAAAGTCTTCTGAGTTCCAGACATATGCCTTTCTACTGGCATAACAAACATCAACCCTACCTCCTCATGATAATTTGTGTTGATTAGTTCTGCCAATATGGTAGTAGCTTCTTCCTTTTCCTGTTCGCCTGGTGTGATGAAGAGCTCAAAATGACAGGCAGGAGCTTTAAACCTTAGGTTTAGTAAAATAGTTACTGTATCTTCTGATAGAAACATCCCTCCTCTGGGAAAAAGGATCCCTAACAGAGCCTGAACTTGTGGAGAGGAGACAGGAAACAAAAGTTCACCAAGGGAGCAGGCTCCTTCCTATGCCCATGTTTGGTTCCTAGATTCATGTATTAAGTATCATATGATTAACATTGGTTAAAAGCATAAACCTCAGAAACATGATTTCTCTCTCTCCAATCCCCCTTTTCTACCAAAGAGAAAATAGAGTAAGACCAATTTGTGTGCAAAATAAATGCCAGGCTTGTTATACTTGGCCTTATTATTTTCATAAAGTATAGCGAGAATTGATTGGCCATACAGGCTCTCTTTAAATTGGCTTTGCTGGAACATTACCTGAAACTATGTTATTCTAGCCAAAGTATTGGTAAAACAACCAGCATCTCCAATTGTTTCCTGTTTCAAAAGAAAATAGATTATTACTGAACATAAATGCCAATTACTATATTACCGTAAAATAAGAACACTAATGAATAGCTTTTGAATTTTGGAGAACTTGAGTACAGGAAAAGGTACATTCTGCTAAAAACAAACAAACAAACAAACAAACAAACCATACTGTCAGAATAGCAGCTTTCCAAACATGTTGTTTGTTCACCTTGGAACTGCCATTCACAAACCAAGCAGGTGTTTGTCAGTCAGGTGACAGCTGTTTATTGGGCATTGTAGAGTCCAGCAGCTCCTCACACAGTTCCAGAGTCAGTCCTAGGACAAAAGAGGCTCCATGCTTGTGAATGTCTCCTTCTTGCATCCCCAAGTAGTGTGATCCTATATAACCATTTCCGTTTTATTATGGAACTCTGGACATTTCTTCTGAACACTGCTATCTCTATTAGAGTATTTCTCTGACATCTCCCCAGACAGCCTATTTCAGATACCAAGATCAATTCAAGTCCCTCAGTCATAGGGGTAAGTTCAGTTAAAGTCCCATAACCAAGCAGTAAATGCCCCTCAAGCAGAAATTCTCTAGTCCAAAGTCCCAAGAGTTGTTGGGAGGTGTTCACAGGTCTAAGCCCCAGTAAATGCTCCCAAAGCGCTATCAGGTGGAGAACTTTTTCCTACTATCACCTCCACTTCTACTCTACACTCTGTGGACTCAGGTAGTCTTACTGTTTCCCATATAGCATATCCAATTAATATTGCCTGAAGGGTAGATTTGCAGGCCTTCTTTTTTACAGTTCTAGGTAGGGGAAATATCACACTAGTTACTAGATTCCATCCCTGACCTTAGCTTTTGAGTGCAGATTGAATCACGAATTATTTCTTGGCTACAATATGCCTCTAAAAAAGAATCGGGTTATAATTTTCTTCATGATATTTTGAGTTGGCACCCTGATGGGATAGGTTTCTTTTTCCATTCTGACACACAGATTCTCTTTTGAATGTCAAATTATTAATGCTATTTATTTCTTGTTGTTTTACTTCTTCTGAGAAAACTAGAATCATGGTGATATGATTAGGCTTTGTGTCCCCACCCAAATATCATCTTGAATTGTAATCCCCATAACCCCCATAATCCCCACGTATCAAGGGAGAGACCAGGTGGAGGGAATTGGATCATGGGGGCGGATTTCCCTTGTTGTTCTTGTAATAATGAGTGATTTCTCACGAGATCTAATGGTTTTATAAGGAGCTCTTCCCCCTTGGCTCAGCACTTCTTCCTTCTGTCTTGTAAAGAAGGTACCTTGCTTCCCCTTAAACTTTCTTCATGATTGTAAGTTTCCTGAGACCTCCCCAGTCATGCCGAACTGTGAGTCAATTAAACCTCTTTCCTTTATAAATTACCCAGTCTTTGGCAGTTCTTTATTAAAAACAATATGAAAACAGACTAATACACATGGTATTCTGCAGACTAGAGGTGATTAGGCAAGGTCTGCAAATCTCTCTCATTTGGAATCGCATGGTGTCTGGTCTGTTTTCTTTCTACCACCCTGTTGCAAAAACTATATAGGCACCCTCCCTCTAGGTCCAGGGAGTATTGCAGAAGGGATTGGTGCCTGAGATTGTAAGGAATAGTTTTGAGGAATACAGTTAGTTCAGATCCTCCAAGTCAAGAACAGGCACACAGGTGCTTACACAGCTGCCAGCAAATTGAAGGACTTTGACTCCTGGGCCATTGTGTAGTCCCTTTCCATTTCATTTTGCCATAAAAGTTTTCTGTTTCCCAAAGATTAAAAGAGAATTACCAAGAGGATATCAAGATACCTGATGATAGAGCCTTTTGGTGGATAGAGCCTCTGGCAGATCTTGACCAAAAGGGGAAGAATGTAAACTAAATATAAAATTCTAAACCCCCCACCTGACTGAACAGTCCATCTCTTGGTCAAGGAGGCCCCAGAGTAAACCTGAAAACTGAGTTCTCAGCCATGACAGGATGTGGAGGTCAGACTCACCTCGTTATATTCCCTCTCTCATTAACCATGATTAGGTTTTCTTCTGTAAGGGCTAAACAGAAACCACCCTTTTCAAAAGACTCCACTATTAGTATCAACCAATCCCTTGGTGCTGCCCATCCTTTTTTGCCTGTTAAGAGACCAACAACCATGGAGTAGTTCTGGCCAGTCTATGGAAAAAGTGCACTAAGGGTTTTCGTGTCACCTGCCTCACCTTTGGATGTCAGAGGGACAAAAACTCCACCCTTGAATTACCACCTTTTTTGTTGAAGATGGAGAGTCATGAAGCATAATTGTGCATGGGCACGTTTCTACTTTCATAAATATTCATTATGCCTCCTATAGCTTATTAAGTACATATATTCAGCCACCGTGCTCAGCATAAATTCCTGCTGCCTTTTTCCCTCCCTGGAAGTGTTTTCTTCTTGCTTCTGGCTGGAGGCTATGCTTCCTAGCCTGTCAGAATGGCTGCTCTGCAGACTACAATGCTTTATGAGAAGTCAAACTCTTTTAGGAGAAAAAATAATACATGACCACATCTTGAAGAACAGTGCTCTAGCTCATAGGCTTTCATGGGTGTCATCTCCAAGCTGGCCCCTTTGCTGCTCCATCAAAAGGCCATTTCATCTACTCTGAATCTGGCAGCTCCTAGGTGATGCAGTTTATGGTAGAGTCAATGCATCTCATTGTTACTTCCTCATTGCTGCACCTGCTTCAGAGTAAATGAGCTGTTTTAGTATATGGCAATATTATATGGGATTGCATGATGATAAATATAATATTCTATGACTATAAAAGCACACTGGTAAAAATTAAGTATTAGTTCACAAAGTCTCAAACTATCAAAAAATCAATATAGTATACACTGTTTTCTGAACACAATGCAATAAAACTAGAAACAAGTAAAAAAAAGAGCAAAAATATTATGCATTTGAAAATGGAAAACATACTTAAAATAATTTATGTGCCAAAGAATTAGTCATAATAGATATTATGAAATAATTAGAACACAAGGCAACAGAAGTAGTATATATGTGGAATGCCATAAAATAATATATAGAAAAATTTCCTGAAATGCTGACAGGGAAAAACGAGAAAAATCAACATGTTAAGTTAAGCTATTAACCAAATCTAAGCACTAAACAATTCAAAATAGTACATCTAGAGAAGGTAGAATGAATGTAATATTAATTATTAAAATAAGAATAGTACTTAAAAAAACTTAAAAAATTGTACAATCATCAGAATCAAATATTCTTTCTTTGAGAAGACTAATGAAATACCTAATTTGCTGACATTATTGATCAAGAAAAAAATGGGGCCATAACTACAAATAGAGAAATTTATAATTAACTATAGTTCAAACATAATAAACGTTAAAACATGGATAAAATATGTCAAAACAACAAAATTGATTCAAGAAGAAATAGAGTGATATTTCTAATCAAATCATAAGTTTTCAGAAAACTATAAGTGAAAGATAGCTTCCTTCACTGGATGATGGATTCTTACCAAAACCTACAATAAAATATCCATTAGGAGTATTTCCTTTAGCGTAAGGGGCCATAACCAGATTCCTTCAATCATTGTTCTATTTAACACTTTATTGAAACTTATTGACACAACATTGGATTAGGAAAAGAATAAGAGACGTATAAATTTGAAAGGAATATATAAAGTCATTACTCACAGACAAAAAAATTATCAACATAGAAAATTCTAAAAGAATCTATTGACACATTGTGAAAATTATAGTCCCTTATTTTTATTTTTATTTTTATTTTTTATTATACTTTAAGTTCTAGGGTACATGTGCATAACGTGCAGGTTTGTTACATATGTATACTTGTGCCATG
>NW_016827312.1:290963-292283 GCF_001698545.2 Rhinopithecus bieti
AATCCCTCCCCCCTCCCCCCTCCCCATGATAGGCCCCGATGTGTGATGTTCCCCTTCCTGAGTCCAAGTGATCTCATTGTTCAGTTCCCACCTATAAAAAAAAAAAAAAAAAGAAAAAAAGAAAACTGTTTAATAACTATTGTTACAAATTGGTTCTCAGCTATGAGAAAAAAGCATAAAGATTATACAGAAATGGCTGGTGTTTAGAAATATAGAGTTGTTAAATCCATTTGAGGACAGGGACAATAATGTTTATATTGGAACCCTCAATTATTTAGGCACAAAGTAAGTATGCAATAAAACTCTGTAGAAATTTAAAAAAAAAGAAAAGAAAATTATAGTCCCACAAATTTGCAGTATTTGAGATTCCTCTATGAAAATCACTTTCCTATACAGGAGCAACAGCTAATTACAAACTGTAATTTAAAAAAATGGATCCTTATTCACATTAGAACAAAACATATAAGAGAAAAAGAGTTTTAAATAATTGAGTAACTACTTTATTAGTGATTGTATTTCTTCTACAACTTAGTCTATAAACTAAATATACTTTATTTTAATTTGCAATCGGAAACTTTTTAAGATGAGAAGCTTATCCTAACATTCACATGGAAGAGGAAAGAGTGAAAGTGGTTAAGAACATTTTGGAAAAAAAGAATGGGATGAATATAGGCTCATACTACTATATATGTTGAATTTTTATATAGTTATGGTAATTTAACCTGTGTGGTAAATGCAAATGAACTAGTAGAACTGAACAGTAATTTAGGAGCTTTGCATAGAAAACTTTAAAATCATTATTAATCAATGGGAGAAAAGTTTGAAAAATTTATTTACATTAAAATTTTCTATATCAACAATAGTAGAATAAAAGAAGTAAAAAGGCATGGCTGAAAAAATCTGTGATACAAAATTAGTAGCTAAAATATACAAATATTTTTACATGCCAATAAAATGACAAATATCCAAAAAAGGAAAATTGTTGGGGGTGGAGCAAGATGGCCGAATAGGAACAGCTCCAGTCTCCAACTCCCAGCGCGAGTGACACAGAAGACCGGTGATTTCTGCATTTTCAACTGAGGTACTGGGATCATCTCACTGGGGAGTGCCGGACAATTGGGGCTGGTCAGCTGCTGCAGCCCGACCAGCGAGAGCTGAAGCAGGGCGAGGCATCGCCTCACCTGGGAAGCGCAAGGGGAAGGGAATCCCTTTTCCTAGCCAGGGGAACTGAGACACACAACACCTGGAAAATCAGGTAATTCCCACCCCAATACTGCACTTTAAGCAAACGGGCACACCAGGAGATTATACCCACACCTG
>NW_016827312.1:295605-348570 GCF_001698545.2 Rhinopithecus bieti
GCATGTTCTCACTCATAGGTGGGAACTGAACAATGAGATCACTTGGACTCAGGGAGGGGAACATCACACATTGGGGCCTATCATGGGGAGGGGGGGTGTGGGGAGGGATTGCATTGGGAGTTATACCTGATATAAATGACTAATTGATGGGTGCTGACGAGTTGATGGGTGCAGCACACCAACATGGCACAAGTATACATATGTAACAAACCTGCACGTTATGCACATGTACCCTAGAACTTAAAGTATAATAAAATAAATAAATAAAAAAATAAAAGGAAAATTGTTAAAGCCTGTGAATAAGCAATTTACAGAAAAAGAAGCCTGAACAACCCTGTAGAGGACTGCATTACTGGCCAAATTTTTCAGTCCTCCCTGTATCTAAGCTCTTTTCCATATGACTTTGCAGTTCCTCCCACTAAACGGAAAGAATCTATTTTCTCACCTTTTGACTTAGGACTGGCCATTTGCTTTAGCCAAAAGAGTGTGGCAAAAGTGAGTACATGCTAGTTCCAAGACGAAACCATAAGAAATTGTGCAAGTATCAGCCTTAAGAGATCTTTCATGTTGCTGACTTGTGCCTCTGAATGATCACACAGGCCCAATTAATTAATTGAGCAACTGAATAAATAAGCACAAGTCCAAGCTTCAGCAGGAAGACAAGTCCAGCTGAGTTGTCCTGCCGAGCCCAGTCTAGATCAGCTGACTGCCAGCCAAACAGCAGACTGAGAATGATTGATCAATAAGAATAGTTTTAAGCCACTGAATTGTGGATGACTTGTGATGTAGCATTAGTGGGGCGATAGCTAACTGATACAATCGTCAGCTTTACTAGTAGCTGGGGAAGTCACGCTAAAAAGAGAGGAAACTCATATTCATAAATGGCAATGATTTAAAGTCTGATAATAATAAGTATTGATGTTGATAGGATACAAGGAAACAAGAATTTTCACGTATGTTTGCAGGAAATATGAATTAATTTAATACATTTGAAATACAATTAGGTAGTACCTGATAAATTGAAGCCACTTATACCCTGTGACCAATGGTTCTATGATTAAGTATTACAAACCCTGGTTTATGTTGGCAAGGAGAAACAAGGATATTCATCACAGCATTGCTTGTATCAGTAAAACCTGAACATAAAATAAATTTCTTATTTTAAGAAAGAAATTGATAAATCGTGGTACATTTATAAAATGGAATAATAACTAGTAGCTAAAATGAATGAACCATGTACATATGTATGAAAGTTATGTTAGAAAAAAAACAAGTTGCTAAAGGGTACATACTGTTTGTTATTCATGTGACTTCTAAATGCATAAAAATCAATACTGTATTATTTCTGTATTAACACATGTGTAGCAAAAGCACAATATATAGATGTACAGGAAACATAACTGCTTCTGGAGAGAGATTGACTTTTGAGTCACAGTAAGAGGATGATTAGATGGCAGGAGACTCTACAGCTATATCTGTAATATTTTCATTAAAAATAACTAAAATGTTATATGGATGATGATTATATGAGGACATGTACTATGTTTGAAACAGATCATAATGTAAAATAAAAATACATTATGGAAAATTCATATGGTAAAAGCAAATACTATGCCATTGCTTAAGTGATGAAATAGATCTGTATGTATAGACATTTAGAGTAAAAAAGCAGGTTACAGAACATTGTATAGAGCTGTTTCTCAACATTGGTTCTCTTGATATTTGGGACTGAGTAATTATTTGCTGTAGGCGGCCATCCTGTGCTTTGTACAGTGATTTCCAGCATCCTTGGCCTCTACTACATGCCAGTAAAACCACCTACCACCCTAAACTGTGAAAACCAAAAATGTCTCCAGAAATAAAATTCTTCTGATATGTTTGATTTTTATAATATAGAAATGTGTTGCTGTTATAATACAGAATTATACATATTTTAAATGTAAAAAGAATTAAATTCTTATCAATTTCAGCAAATAGAATGACTAGATTATCATTATCTTCAATTTTATCACAAATGTTTCTATCGCTAAACATTTGTAAGGCCCATGAAGGACATTAGATAATGGGAAAAGATGAAAACCTTCATTAACTTTTTTTTCAAAATTTATTTGTCCAGGAACTATTTTTAAAATCTAATAAAAGTAGCACTGATACTATTCTTGATGTGTTTCTCCTCATCTGAGACCTTATAAACAGACTAATAATGGACAAATGCAGAAGCTTGCCAGGCTAAAAGGGATCCAACGATGCCTGGTGGTCCTGGTCCACCACCCAGCACTCTGTCTGATGGCAAGTCTAAGCTTGCATCAGAGATCTCCCTTCAGACCTTCCTTTTGCTAATAATTATTTGAGAATTTCACCATAAGGAGAGAAGAGGTGTGCAATTATACTCGTAGTCAAGAACTGGTTGTCATGCTTTGTCCTAATTACAAATGTGGTTTTATAACAATTATTTTTGGCACTTATTATTGTCTGTAGCACCAACTACATTCAACATTCCATGAGACAGAGACTATACTTTGCACAGTGCCACACAACTCAGTAAATATCGATTGAAAGGATGGGTGAACAGTACTAAGTACAACAGGGGGTGGAAGGAATGTAAAAATGAACACATTTAGTAAAGTAGTTCAAAACTTAGGAAAGGCAACAGATTTGCATACATTTAATCAACATTCAGTGTAAGGAGGACTATAATAGTGTTTGGAATGATTTAAGGAAGCTCACTAATTAAGTCTGGACAAGTATACTGATTTATATTCCCCAATAATGAGAAGTTGTGCCATGGGCAAGTTTCCTAATTTTTCTCCATCATAATATTTCACATTTATTAAATAATAATAACGATATCCACCATTTTTTCTTATCTCCTCCTATTCCAGAAAGGAAGAGTCTTAGGGCATCTTTAGGGAGAATACCATAAAGAAAAGTCATACCTGTGTTTCTATTTATGTAATTTTAGCCAGAGAAGAGTGAAGCTCAGTAGGTTCTTTTAGTAGGATTCAACAGCTGACCTTCTTTCCCATTCAGACGGGATCATTCTGGTGGGTTTTGACTCAGCTCCCTTCCTCTAAAGCTGTAGTGCAAAACCATGAGTTTTTCTCATCAACATCTTTCTTTCAAATCCTGAATTTCTCTTTCTCCTATTATTACAAATTTTGACCATATAAAATTTATAAATGAATTTGACATATTAAATATAAAATGTAAAATGCCTAGCATAGTACCTGGAGTTTAGTAGGAATTCAATAAACAGTCATTTGTTTAGGTTTTAATCATTACCTAGAATTACAGCATATTCTGTGATTAAAAAGAACAAAAGAAAGAGTAGTGATTTGGAAAAAAATGGAAGTCAGAAGTCAGATTTCTCATCAGAATCTCTGGCTCCCTCTAAGAACTGTTTTTCATTTATAACAAATTCAACTCAAATATTAGAGTTTTCTCTGTATTTATACAGAGAATACCTTAGGTGGATTAGATATCTCCTATTTAGGGCCCAGTGTGGTTTTGAATTGCATAACCTATACAGTTTACAAAGTCGAACTTAAATGACTGGGTTTGAACTTGGTTGGTTATGGGAGGAAAAAGGAATGCTTTCTTTTAACGCGAAGCAGAGAGACAGGCTCCCAGGTTTCCTGTGTCCATGGAGGCTTGAGTTTCTTGCCAGGAAGATCAGTACAACCAGCTGGTGCCTGAGACACAATCCCTTGTGCGAGTTCTCAGCAGGAGACTTTGCTGATGACTGAGTAGGGTGTACCTCAGACAGAGAACAAGGTTACGGAAACAAATTTGGGGAGCTTTATTACACAGTGAACTGAATCTCGTGATGCTCAACAAATCTAAAAGCTTCTGCTCCTGGACACTTAATTGCTTCACCTTCCCGGGGTGATTGAAACTGCTCTTTAAAGGCCATATATTTCTTTTTCTAAATTTTAGATTCAGGGGGTATATGTCCTTCTTTGTTGCATGAGTACTGCATGTATAATGCTGGCTGTTGGGCTTCTATTGTACCCATCACCCAAATATAGTACATTATACACAGTAGGTACATTTTCAACCCTCATTCCCCTCCCACCCTTTCCCCTTTTGAAGTTCCCAGAGTCTACTTTCTCCATTTTTATGTCCATGTGTATTCTTTTTTAGCCACCACTTGTAAGTAAGAGCTTGTGATATTTGGTTTTCTGCTTCTGTGTTAGTTCATTTAGGATATTGGAAAGGCCATACATTTCTAGTAAATCTGAAGACAATGCATCTGCATTTCTAATCCCACCCTGGTATTCTTATTTTTAAAGTTTGACCCCTTAAATCATTTCTCCATGGACCCATTCTCATTTTCATTTTAAAATGTACAGTATTTAGGATTACTCCTAAGTGGTCATTGATTTTAGTTTGTTAATGGACTCCCAAGTAAATCTGTGATTAAAAATAGTTCTCTGCCTCAATGCCAGCCAAGAGAAATATGGGTCTTTCTTTATCATGATGAGTTCTATAGAGACATTTATTTTATTATCTAAAATTGGTCTACTCTTTCAAGACAGTTTTTTAACCATGAAATTGGAAATATATAAAGGAAGATATTTCTCAGGCAGACAGATCTAATGACTGTGGTGTTAAACCAACAGGCTAGGATTATAGGATTTGGGGGAATACTTTCATGTTGCTTGCTTATCTGTATTTTATTGATTTGTCTCAAAAAATGTATACATTTTATAAATATAGCATTTTAAAATATTAAAAGACAAACTCCTTTTCTTCACAATTCAATTTATCATAAAATAAGGTACAATGTCATATTTTAAAAATTCTCTATGGTTTTTAGCTCTGAATTGGTTATATTTCTAAACAATACAAGATGAGATTGTTTATTCACATGTTACTCTCAAATAGCCCAATTATTGTGACTTTTGGTTGCTATAACATGATATGATAAGTACCAAGCACACATTAATAGTTTGGTATTGACTGGAGTCCAATAAAAACCTGATTGAGAGATATAAAAATTTCAGAATAAAAAAATCAAATCATCTCCTAACAATCGTTAAAATGAAATAAAGAAAAAAGAAAGCTCCCTGGTTAGTGGAATTTTTTACCATCTAGTAATTCTTTTGATGTTGAAAACATTTTAAAGCATAGATCTATTTCTACACTTTAAGGAGAAGAAATGACATATGGTAATCTAAATACCGAAAAAGAAATGATAATTATATGAATTTTTGAATGTACCAATTAATACTGCAGTTTCTACTAAACGAGTACAATGAAGTCTATATAATTGAAATTATCTGTGGCATTTTTCTCATGGACATTTATATATCTTGCTGTGACAATTATCTAAGGCTATAGTTAAGTACCTGACAATTAAAATAAAACCATTAAGACAGTAATTTTACTTTTCTCTATTTCTTCATTAACCTCCTGTTTTCAAATAGCACTATAATTTTGAAAGAAAAAAATGAAAAAAACATTATTATATGCTTAAAGTCCCCCAGCAGAAGGAAATCTTTAATAGAAGCCAGAAAATTCATAGCAAATATGCTATCAATTCTGTGAGAAGCTATACCTAAATAGAGGTCTATGAACACTCAAACAGAGGACTTGATTCATGTTGAAAGCATATTTCTTGGTCTTGAAAGAAATGAAGATCTTAACAAATTTCACCAACTGCATGAGAGAACCTAGTCATCCACTTTAAATTGGGAGTCTTTAAATTTAGTAGCTATATTCACTACAGTGCCATTTGTAAAGACATTCCCCTTTGAAAAAAATACATTTTGACAGTGACAGTTACATTATTTTTAGCTTTGCCTAACAGCTGCAGACTATAATTAAGACAACTAAAATTTGTATATGACATTTGTCTTCTTATAATATACTATGCTGTTACCCACACAAACTGTTGTTCTGTGTCCAGAGCCTACACCCAGGGCTCTTTATGCACTGCTGGGATTTGGGTTAATACTATTTCCAGGAATTCCTTGTAGTAGCACACAACGGCTGCAATATCCAGGAATCAGTCTCTAAAGCTTTAGAGGCCTACTGCAGACTCCCTGGATACTTCTTGCTTTACCTGATTTCCCAGATGATTAATTTCACACTATTTCAAGAGCTGCTGTTGCTGTAATCTCTTCAGATCTATTTTTGATAACTTCATTGACTTACTAGCCGAAATGTTCTAAATCCCCACAGCAGGTACCATATTATCTTTTTTAAAATCCTGACAATTTCTTACAAAATGTAAAATCTGCCACGGATTGATATGACGGAATCACTGGAAATGGAAAGAGTATAAAATAGAATTAACTCAAAAGAAACTATTACGTTCAGCCTTTAGTAAAATAATGTGAATTGTTGGGATTGAAATTCCATTATCAAGGAATTTGAAAATTATAAACAATGATCATAATTAGAAGGATAAGAAGAGAAAAAGAGGAAGAGAAAAAAGTAAGAAAACAGAGAAGAGAAATGGCATTGGAAAGTAATAAAACTGGTTTTCAAACGCTTTTTAAAAAGCAAACCAAAGGATGTCTGGATTCCAAGTAAAAAGGCCTAGTCCCAGGGGCATCTCCTTCAATCTCACCTGGCATCTATTCTCTTTGGCTGCTCAGATTCATCTAAATGAGTGCCTGGGTGTGTCGGGGGGTATAAGGGATTTTAAGGTCTTTTTAAGGACTCATATTTTTTTCTGGAAAAAGTAAGTGACTAATCATCACAACAGATTAGATCCTTTTAGATAAGAATTGCCTCTTCAGTAAAGTAGTAACATCATGAAATCCATGTTTTCCTTCTAAGCATTATGTCATTTAAAACATTATGATGTCAAAGGTAAATACATCTAACACATCAGGTATATTTTCTCTCTGTTCTCTTGCTCATTGATATTCTGTGGTCATTGAAGTTAGGAAATATTTTTATTTCTTTTAATCTACTTTTCTTTGAACTCTTAATGTTTCTGATGTTCTCTGGAATAAGATAACTGTAGGGAAGTCTTGCTGGGTAACAGAAAGAATGCCGATTTTTTTTTTTGGTAGAAGATCAAGACTTTAAATTCTATTAACCATGGACTACTCTTTCTAGGACTAGTTTTATGCTTAAGCCATGACACTTCAATTAAGGTTTTTAACCATAATGTGTCACGAGACCTTGACCCCACAAGGTCAAGATCGTTTTCTTGCAAGTAATGTTCTTTACAAAAAAAACCCTGTTAGAACAAATAAATGAATTCAGTAAAGTTGCAGGATACAAAATCAACACACAAAAATAGGTTGTGCTTCTATATACTAACCACAAACCATCCAAAAAGGACATTAAGAAAACAGTTTTGTTCACAATAATATCAAAAAGAATAAAATACTTAGGAATAACTTGACCAAGGAGATTAAATATCTGTACACTAGAAACTATGAAACACTGACGAAAGAAATTTAAGGAGACACAAATAAATGGAAAGACATCACATGTTCATGGATTGGAAGACATAATACTGGTTAAAATGTCCTGATTACCCAAAGTAATCTACAGATTCAAGCCTAGCCTTGAAAAAAATCTCAAAGACACTTTTTTAAAGCGTACAAACAATACTAAAATTCTCTCTCATTTTTGTGAAGCTTTATTACTCAAATGAGTATTCTCAATGTAAACATAGATTCTTTTCTTCCTACATTGTTCTTCCAATTTTCTGCCACGTCTTTCATTTCATCTGATTGCGTATGGATCTTTAACAGGCTTGCCACTATAAAGTGATACAGCAATTAAAAAATAAGAATATAGAAATCATCCTCCTTCATTCCCGTGAATATCCTTATTTTCAGCCATCAGGCAGTCTTCCAAGATGAATAAAGTTTGAAAAGTAGGCACATATGGTCTACACTGATGCTTCCAGTCCCTTATTTAAGACCTTCTTTTGGATAATGTGACTAGTGTTAAGTGTGCACAGGGCACATTTCCTGGGCCACTTGTTATAAGGCTTGCCTGGACTTTCCTAATGTTACTTATTGTGCGGTACTTTTATATACACATTAGTACAAGGCATGCCTCTCCTCTTAGCCACATCAGCTGCCCTTCAAGCCTCAGATACTTGAGAGTTCTGCCTTGACTCCTTTCTCAACTCTAAATCCTTGATGTCTTTCTCTTGGTTTGAAGAGGCGCCCTTAGAACCTGCCTTTGCTTTTGAGTCTGCATTCTAAAATACGTCTGCTGTGGCTGCCTCTCTTCCTGGCTTAAAAATAGAAAGCTAGTATGTAAGATATACTTATTACTTAGGTGTGAATAAAAAGAAGAGAATATGTGATCATAGAATGGTAGAGATAAAAGTGGTTCTTGTGAGCATCAAGTTCAGGTAATTTTATTTTAGGAATGAACAAATATTTCAGAGATAGATCATTTGCCTCATGGTAAACTATTAGGCTGTCATTGGCAAAAACGCAATTCTTTTGCACCAACCTAATACAACAGGTAAATGGCAAAGATGAGGCATATACACATGACTTCTGATTCCAAATGCAGCACTTTCTGCACTTTGCATAGTGAATTGGATGGAAATTTCATGCATTGTGACATAGTCAATGGATAAGAAATCTGGGGCTGAAGAGGCTCAAGAGAGCTAAACTGCCCTCAAGTGCACATGGACGTGCACTTCCCAGGTGAAACGTGTGAAAGTATTTTATAAACTGCAAAGTCCATATATAATTCAAGTTCAAGATATAATTTTCAATGATTATCTACCTTCATATGAGACCGGCTTCAGGAGAAAGAGACAATTTTTTTTTCTCCCATTTGGACCAGCAATTCCCATTTGGAAGATGCTTTTCAGAGTTCTTCTGCACTCACCATAAAAATTCCTTGAACAGGATAAAGCCACCTTGAAAAGTATAAAACAGGAATTTATACTTTGTGGACTGGGGTGTACAGGGGCAAAGTTAATATGATTTAAAAATCACAATATTCATCCAGCTTTGAGGATAAATACCAATAATAATAGAGCCCTTCTCTTTTGGTTCAGAGTTTGGTCTGACCTCCCTATGTTTCTGATTGCCAGCATATTATTTATAAATGAATATTTCAAGTCAAGAGGTCAGACTGACTTAAAAAAGAGAAACCAAAATGAAAATTGCTTTATTTACATGCTTAGAAAACACTGCAGTTCATATTAATAGCAGATTGATAATCTCATTTTGATATTTACAGGACTGTTTTCTTATCCTGCTAAAATGCTGCTGTTATAAACTATTCCTCTTTTTTGATAGCTTGAAAGCTACTGTATCCATTTAAAGAGTTATAAGTCTGTCTAAGTTGAATTCCATAGAGATTATGATGGTGCTGTTGTCATTGCCCAATATAAATCATACGGTCATAAATGAAAGCACATAATGACAGCGTCTGTATAGCATAATCTGTCTTTGGGAACTGTTACTACTTAGCTTACAGGAAGTTTTATAATATGTAATAGTAATGCTTTCCCAAAGCACAGACCATAGTATTGTGAAGTGCTACTGTGTCCTTTCGTACCTATTAGGGTGCAATTTGAATACCACAAGTACCTGAAAATGTAGATAACTCATATATATCAATCTTTATTTGAGGACAAATAAATAAGAATAGAAAAAATTATTTGCAGCTGCTCTCTGCTTAGGACTAGAGTTCATGGTGACACCGAAACATACCTAAAAAAAAGCTTCCCAGAAGTCTTATTCTATTGTTCTGAAACGACCCTTCTTTCAAATTTGCTTCCTTGCCTTGCTGCTCTCCACTTCTAGTCCTTTATCTGATAAGTGTCCTTCAATTCTCTCCCTTATTCCTTCATTTTTTCCTCTTAATTTTAGAACTAAAAGGTACGTGTGATGGAAGATTATGGAAGACATTGGAAAGGTCATGGAAAAGAACTAAAAGACTGAGTTCATACTTTGTAGCAGAGCCTGTGATAAATGATGTACATTTATCATTTTATTTAACATCTAAATAAAATTTAGGGGATGATCAGTCTCAGTGTAGAGTAGAGGGAGCTAAGACTAGGAACACTTAAATACTAATGTATGAACAAATATATGACAGTAAGTAAAACATTTCAAACCCAAAGTCCATACACTTCTCTCTGTGATATTTTTGTGCCAGATGATCCCTTAAAGATTTCTATTGGTGGAGGAAGGGGCCAAGCAAAACATCACATGACATTCATTAGGTAATATTTGTAGTGGAAAGGAACCACTGATGAGATCAGGGCAAACGAGCCAGAGATACTGAAAACCCTCCGGTGTTCCCATCTGTCTGTGGAGAAGCACACCAGGTCAGGAAATCGGCGTCATACATAGTGTGGACTTTATTCCACTAGGGAGGCCCACGGATATCTCTCTTTATTCATATAAGAAAATAACTTCATTAAGATGAGATACATAGGCTGTTTGACCCAAGACTGTCCAGATTTTGAGTGTTAAATATTTACACATGTTTTCTGGGACTATCAGTTGCCTGATACAAAAATTCTGAGCAGCTGGGAAATATTGGGGCCCATTCTTGGGTTGCAGAGCCCTACTCAGAGAAGCTATCTTCAATTCCATATTAAACTGAAATTGGGTGCTGCCTCCTACCCTGTTTGAGAAAAGAAGAATCACCAGGACCAGCTAGTGTGTGGTCCAGGCAACCCAGAGTGAACTCCTATGTTGTTTTCGTATGATGCTGGTTCTTAAATACCAGGCACGCAACCTAAAACACAGGCAATTAGCAAATGTCCTTTCCTTTCTAAGCATCAGACTCTGGACTCTTTAAGATGCGTAACTGCTACATTCCTTTTGAAAGTTGCTGTTTGGTCATTAAGATGGTGCTAATGATAGAAAGTCATCAAATGACAGTTAAATATGGTTATGTGTAAAATTTCTATATTTTAAGTGATAAAAAAGTTTAAAAGTTGGCTTTTGCTCCTTCTTTCCCCTTACCACCCAAGTAAGAAAACTGAGGGTGAGAAGCATTATGCCTCTTGCCCTGAGGTTTCTGCAGCCAGATGGCAATGCCAAGATGAACACTAGACTAGACTTCTCTAATTTTCCTTCTCGGTGCTTCTCTTCCTGCCAGGAATGTGACTAGAGTGTTAAACTTAAAAGCACTAACTTAGTGAGGAATTTAAACAGAAGTTCAAATATATCTGTAGCAGTTCTGATTTACAGTTTGTTGTTGGCAGTATGTGGATTTGGGGAATTAAGGGATTTGGCATGATACACACTTTGCCTCTTCTCACTATAATTCGGCTTGATGCAACAAATATTTCTAAAGCACTTACCAACAAGGCAGTATGCTGGGGATGTTGGGAAATAGAGGGATAAGTAAAATAATTCTTACCATCCAGGAGCTTTGCCTGGATGCACCTGTCTCATTTTATGCCTTGAGAAGTATTGAGTGCAAGACTATCAGTACAGGTGTATGTAGTTATCTTTGTAAGGTACTCAGAAGAACATTCTGAACCATTGGTAACTAATGCATGCTTTTCCATGGTAGTAATGATTTTAACAATAAAGACAAATTAAACAAAAAGCAAATTAATATGTTTGCTTCAGTGAAGGAGTGTTACCTCTGTGTTTTCTGAAGAAAGGCTTCCAGTGGTTTACTGGTAGGCCCTGAGAACTTACCAGATAGATGTCTGATTTTTATGGCTGTTTCAATATACTTGTCATGAAATCCCCTTCCAGAAAGACTCGCCCTTGGAGAAACAAGTACTTCCCTTTTGAAGGCTTTTCTGATGGCAAGCCTACCCTGACTTTCTTTCTTTTATTTATTTATTTTTTCTTTAGACAGGGTCTTGCTCTGTTGCCCAGGCTGGAGTGCAGTGGCACAATCTCGGCTCACGGGAACTTTTGCCTCCCAGGTTCAAGAAATTCTCCTGCCTCAGCCTGCTTAGTAGCTGTGATTACAGGCATGCATCACCATGCCCAGCTCATTTTTGTGTTTTTGGTAGAGACGGGGTTTCACCATTTTGGCCAGGTTGGTCTCCAACTCCTGACCTGAAGTGATCCGCCCACCTCAGCCTCCCCAAGTGCTGGGATTACAGCTGTGAGCCACCATGCCCAGCCCCCTATCCTGACTTTCCGAGTGAAATGCCTCCTCCTGAAAATACTGAATGAAAGCAGCAATAATTTTATCACTATAATAATTATATTTTTAGCTACCCCTAAATCTCAAATGCATATTTTAGGCTGGAAAGCATTATGTGTCTTTTGATCACACCTTAAGTATGACTTTGATTTTCAACCATTCATGAGACAGCAAATCTCAGAGATATTTTGGGTCTTTCCCATCTTAAAAGCAGTAACTTATTTATTTCTTCCTAACACAAATTAAGTGTTGCATCAAAGAGAAAAGTGAATAGAAAAGGAAAAGCTGTCAATTCAGAAAAAAATGGGCCAAAAAATAGACATCGGTGCATGGAGACACAAATCAGAAATACAGACATTTAATAAAATACACACAAAATGTTGTCAACTTCCAGTGCTTAAAAAAACCTTAGAGTGAGCTGGGCAACGTAATTGACTGTCACTGTAGGATGTGACATGGATATCAAAAAGGTCAGTGTAATTTGAGTCTGGCTATGCAGAGTCATCATTTCCAGAATGGGAGAGATAATGTTCCCTGCCTATGGTCTGGGCTTCACCCAGGAACTATTAATGTGGCTATCAGGGTGAATTTGACTAAAGATGCTCAGCCACCTTTGGACTCAAGCACAGATTAGCAATATGCAAGATGACTCCAAAGCTACACAGCAGCCCCAACCCAGTCAAGTGGCATTAGGTCCTCTGAGAGAGTTTAGTTATATACAGTGGTCCTAATTTAACTTGTCAGTTGCTTGTCTGCACATGAGAAGTTTCAGATCACTATTATTGTATTAACTTTCTAGTAAGCAGAAAAAGTTTCTTTGAGAGTTTGAAAATCAATTTAGAATAAGGGATCTTGAATATTTCAGTTTATAGTGAGAACTCAGCTGGCTCTTGGGGTCTTTGTGCCAGGCAGGAGCCCAGCTCAAATTAGATCTTCAGCTCCTTGAAATTCTGCTGAGTGCAAGGGTTGCAGAATTGTTAGGTATTAGGCTTACTTCCTGGGTGATGGGTTCAGTTGTACTTCAGACCTCAGCATCATGCAATATATCCACAAACATGTACCCCCAACTCTAAAATAAGAGTTGAAATTATTTAAAAGAATCTACTGAGTGGAAACTAAGGCATTATGGTTTCTTTCAACATTTTATTTTAGAATAGATTCAGATTTACCAAAAAATTGCAAAAGTAGTACAAAAAGTCCCCACAAACCCTATACCCAGTATCTCTCATTATTAGCATCTCACATTAGCATGGTACATTTGTTAGTGGACCATTATTGATTCATTAATATTAACTAAAGTCCATCCTTTAATCAGATTTCCTTTACTTTTACCTAATATCTTTCCCTGTTTCAAGATTCCATCCAGAATATTGCATCACATTTAGTTGATTGTAACAGTTTTTCAGAACTTTTTTTTGTTTTTGAGGAATTTGACTTTTTGCAAGGTAATGGCCAACCAACTGAAAGTGTCCTCAATAACCAAAGCTGGAACAATTTGGGCAACAAAACAAAGTAATATTGGTTTATAACTCAAAATATAAAATAAATATTCATGAGTCCATATTGTCATAAATGAATAATTGATTGAAAGAATGAATGAATAAATAAAAACCAATCTCCCATGCAGAAGGATTTCAACTATTCCATGTAGACAATTCATCCTCAAGGAGGTGAAGCACAACTCTCTAATTTTTAAGTGTAGGTGGTACACACAAAGTTCTTCCCAAAGAGGACTGTATGGAAAAAGGAAGAAAGAGTAACTTCACAGTGAAGAAACTTGACAAACACTATCTTAGGCAAGTGTTCAAGATTAACATCAACAGTGACAAATCACGTCCATAGTTTGTGCTCCTGATATGATACGCTGAAAGTGGCAGTTTACCTCTGTGCTCTTCCTCCCAAAAACTCATGACTCAGGCTAATCAACATCATATAAACCCCAACTGAGAGACATCTACTAAAGTATCTTGTACAGTTGTCATGGAACAAAAGGAGAAAAGCATTGCTGGGTTACCCCTTGGGATAAAAGGACTAGTCATGGGCATCCCTTTTATCTTTCCCAGCTCTACCTTTCTCATCAGCACCTAGAAACTCAGAGAACAAAGTGACTCTAAAACACAAGAAGACAACCCTTTTCTGTCCTTTCACCTCACTTGGCAATTAAAGGGTGAAGCCTGGGTGTGACAAGTCATCTAAAGAGCTTCAACCATCATGTTGGGATCCCTCATGTTACACATACACCTGATGGAGATGGGCAAGATGGCTCCCAATTCCTGCTATAACCAAGCTGTTCAGTTTGGAGTAAAGTGACCAGAATGCTGACTGGTAGCAAGCAAATGTGATCCACACTCACAAAAGGAATTTAACATTATGAAAAAGATCATCTTTCCATCGAAGTCTTCAGCCCTATAGCTGAGCATATAATGCAAGACTACTTCAGCAATGTGGCTATATTTGAGTATGGAAGCATCCTAGGAAAACCTTGGATGTCATTTTTTTCCCTTGATATTTGATCAATATGAAATTGATTACATGGTACATACTCTCTAATGCCTGAATATTCTCCAATTCTATTTTAATTCTGTTCATTGTTAGGAGTAGGTCCTCTGTTCTTCCCTCAGTTTGTCATCATATTTGCAGGAACCCATTTTATATGATAAGTTTGAAATATTCCTTATGAAAAGAGTACGAGGCCTTCCATTATTCTTCTCATAGAACCTATTTATCAACCCTGCCCCACCTACACATTTCCTGTGCTGCTACTAAAAAGTTGTTTTAAACTCATAAGTCATGTATAATGCTAATGGAATTTTATCTAAGTATAGTAAACAACAGACTGAATAATAAAAGTAAACTAAAATCATCTTTATGTACGTTTAATATTTGTAAATGTATTTTGTTCTACGTGTTGTATATCATTAGATATCCATTATTCTGCTCTAAATGAGTATATCATTAATCACTTAAGGAACATTAATAATAAAATTTCTGAGAATTTTAATGTGATTTTGGGGACTTTTTTTTATTTTGTAGTATCTGAATATCTGATAGATTAATTTATTTAGATATTATTGAGTATTTTACACTGCCATCTAGTGATGTAAGCACTTACGTAGGTGGAGATTTGAGAGAAGCAATTTGTCTAGCCCATCTAAATAACCTGACTATACTTTGCCAGATCTTTTCAATGGCTTAGAGAAACTCATTTTAAAATTCTTATATTTAATGTCAGGTTCCTCATCCTTTATGGCTCCTATTTCAAACTTCAGGTGAATCTAGGCTTCCTTTTAAAAATGATGAAGTTTGTATTAGATGCATTACACTCCTCTATTTGGTGTAATGAGAGTTGCTAATATTTATTGAGTGCTCACCACTTGCTAGGCACTGTTCTACGTGCTATTCATGTATTAACCCACGTAATCTTGACACCAGTCTTAACACATAGTTATCATTTTGCTTTTGTTTTGCCCAAAGTCACATAATTAATAAATGACCAAGCTGTGATTTAAACTCATTCAGGCTAGTTCCAGAGTCCGTGAGGCTAACCAGTAAGCTATAATGGCCTCTCTTACATAGTCTTCAGCCCCCAGCATATACACACACATACATACAAACACTCACCCCACTGTCTCTCCAATACCCCACATGTACTCAGATGTATGGGCTTCCAGCCACCTAGGATCACCTTTCTGTGGGATCTTATCTTGGTTTCTGCTTTATACATGGGTTATCTTGGTGCTTCTGAAACTTGTAGTCTCGCAGACTTGAATAGATAGCCCTGTTTGGAGTTTTTGGTTCTTCAATGGAAGTCAGAGGATTATTTCTCTTTTGCCATACTTTGCATTAGCAATTTGAGTTCTAATCTTAAAATATAAACCAAAGTTGATTTCATAATATAATCTTAAAAGAAGCTATTTCTACATAGGGATGGCAAATTTTCTTTTTTTTCTTGTTTCCCAAGATCATACAAAATAAGAATGAGATAGACTTAATTTTAGCACAATGATATGGGATATGACTACTTAATTGCTGTTTATAAGAAAAAAATCATTCACGTTTGTAGAATTATTAATTTTGCAACAAGATACGGCAATAAAATTGCCCATTTCATTGGAACTCTAGGCAACCCTAACAATCAATCAGTACTGGCTTCTCTACTAGCTAACTTCACACAATTCAGGGAGCTGAGTGAGAAGCATGAAGTGTGTAAATTTTGTTGGGGGAGGCAGAAGGAGAGCATAGAAATGCACCTGCCATGTTTTGTGGTGGTGGGATTTTATCTGTATCTATGTGTATGGGGGCGGGGATAGAGGGTGGAAGGATGCTGTGCCAAACAGAATAAAGTGCTGTCCCTGACCCAAATAGATAATTAAGTTAGAAAATAAAAAATTTGTATGAACAAAATAATTAAATGCTAAGTAGAAAATATTTTTCTTGCATTTCAAAACATAGTGAATGTGCTAAGTATTAGAGAAATAAAGAAGGTCTCCTAGAAACTATAGGGTATGAGCTAGAGCCTGATGGATTATTACTGAATTCTATGATTTTTTTCCCCTAAACTCCACCCAAGTTATCTTAGTCCACCTGGACTGCTGCAACAAAATACCATAAACTGGGCAGCTTGTAAAACCGGAAACTTATTTCTTACAATTCTGATGGCTGGGATGCCCAAGACCAGGGTGCCATCATGGAAACCATGGCTAAGTTTCCAGTGAGAGCCCTTTTATCAATTTCTTGCTGTGATCTCATATGGTAGGAAGAGGCAAAGAGGATCCCTGTAGCCTATTTTACAAGGGCACTAATCCCATTCACAAGGGCTTTGTCCTCATAAACTAATCACCTCACAAAAGATCCCATCTCCTAATACCATCACTTTGGGAATTAGGATTTTAACGTATAAATTTTGAGCAGGAATAACACAACATTCAGACTGTAGCACCAGTACTCTCACTCTCTACCTTTTAAAGCATTTAAATGGCAAATGACACAGCAGGATAATTCCCCAGTACAGGAGAATGATTTACCTGAAAGAGCTAACCTCTCAATGGCTCAAACATTGACTCTTGGGCATCAATTAATTATGCAAGTGTTATATTTTGGAGTGGCTGATCAAGAAAACTTCAGAAGAGATATTCAATAGCAACAACAGCCTTGTTCTTGTCAATGTCCTCTTCAGAAGAAATACTCTACTGAATCATTTCTTCAGGTTACTCTATACATACCTTTAGTTACAGATCCCCAAGCATGACCCTTCTGTTTTTGTTTGTTTGTTTGTTTTAATGCCACTGATATTTTGGAGCATCATATAGATACAGTTATAAAAATTATAAGCAGGATATGTAAATATATACTTGGCTGGAGTCAGATTTAAAGTGTCTGAAATATCTCACTTTGCTCAGCATTTTGTTCTGCCAATCCAGTGCATTTTAATTCAATCAGGCTTGTCAGGATATATCAGATACCATCTAAATACTGGGGATATAAAGATAAATAGAAAGTATTCAATTAAGGTGCTGAATTAATGGTTTCTTGAATTAAGGCTTTTAGACGACGTCTTTTTGATCATTCCTCGAGGCTTTGAGCTTGCAGTCTTCTAGACAGCTGGTTGACTTTAATGACACACTAAAAACACCTTTGAGCTCTCATTTATATGTTCACAACTCCTTGCTTCCGCACTAGAAGGGATGGTTTCTTGCAGTGTCTCTTGGAAGCATCTCCAGCCCCTACCAATAGCTCATAGAATCATTTCAGGAGCTCTGGTTCATCCTTTTGAAGCTTCCAGTGATGTTCACACCCACCGTCTCCTGAGATTAACCTTGGAAACAAGTAGTATCCATCTACATTGAAGGACAACGCATGTGTTTCTAAGTCCTGAGAATTTTCCAATACCTTGCAAGAAATCAAGGTAGAAGATAAATTTACTGATTCCTCTGTATTACAAATAAATATCTTTTAGTATCTCATGAAGGTTATTCATTCCCTCATGGTGACGGCTTACTTTTATTTCACATTCTAGCAGCACTTTCGTAGACACAGCTAGGTCAAAGTAGAGGAAAAGAAAATGTAAAATGGTCAACCTGGGATAAGATAGAATTTAGAGAAATGGAAGAAGGTTGACATACAGAAGAACCCCTAGGAGAGGAATTGAGAAAGGTGTTGAGAAAGATGAAGTCCATCTTTAGATGTAGTCTAATGAAATCCAGCAATAATAATTAGAAAAATGTTTTTAAGGTTTCTAATGAATTTGTAACTTGCCTGATTTATTACTTTGTATCTATTCCCAGTAGCCAGAAAAAAAATAATAAAAAAAAAATGACAATGTTTTAGTAAATCTTTTTATTTATTTGAGAAGTTAGATGTTAGATCCAAGAAATGGTGAGACTGGATCTCACTCCACTACTCAGGAGAAACGTCCAGGTTGGGAAATATTTAATCAAAGCAAGAAGAGATTGGGACAGGTCCTAAGTTCTTCTCAAGAAGGTGGTGAAGACAGAGAGAGCTCTTCTGCATTTAGAAGTTATTTCAGGAAAACATAAGCCAGCGAGATTTAAGTGATTGTATAAATCATGCTTTTAATTCTGTATCATTGATGATTTGACATCTTGGGGCCTTGCTTATTCTGGAAAAATCACACCACCTCCTCAGAGCTAGCGAAATCCTAGAGTTACCCTTGCCAGTAAGCATGCCTTTCATATGCAAAGCAACCAATCCAGAGCGGATACCTCCAACTACCTCTTTTATCAAGCTTTTATACTCCGAGAGACTATTTCCTGCATTAATCACCATAGGGCAGATATTAGACAACTAGGAAGAGCCCCCAGGTCATAAAGCCCACCGCAATTATTCGAACTCGCCAATCCTAAATCTCACCACCCTATCTCACTCATTCTTTCCCACTGAAACCACAGTAAATGTTCTTGTTCCTGGTCTCATCTATATTTTCCTGAGTGATCCTGATGCTTCCTCAGCTCCCTTTTCTCCCACCCCATATAACACGCCCCTTCTCTTTTAAAAACAATGACTTCAAAACAAATGGAAACAAATTGTCCTTCCTCTGTCCTCTACAGTCATGGAGAAGAATACGACTCCTGGGCTTTCTTCTGCGTGGGTCCTACACTCCACTGTTTTCTCTTTTTCATTTTGGAAACAGAAAGACAGAAATAGTTTCCTTTTTTTTTTTTTCTGAGACGGAGTTTCGCTCTATTGCCCAGGCTGGAGTGTAGTGGCGTGACCTCGGCTCACTGCAACTGTGGCATCCCGGGTTCAAGTAATTCTCCCGCCTCAGCCTCCCAGGTAGTTGTGATTACAGGCGTGCACCACCATGCCCAGCTAATAATTTGTATTTTTAGTAGAGACAGAGTTTCACCATGTTGGCCAGGCTGGTCCCCAACTCTTGACCTCAAGTGATCCGCCTGCCTTGGCCTCCCAAAGTTCAGGGATTACAGGTGTGAGCCACTGTGCCCAACCTTAAATAGTTTTTTTTAAAAATTGCTTTATTGATAGTTTAAGAAAATTTAACTTCAATTAATGCAATCAATATTTTGCTACCTAGTCATACACAATAGTTTAAGTATAATAAGTCATATTTGCCCATTACAAATTTCTGATCAGCTTTATTTCAAAAACAACCCTTGGCATACTTAGTATTACATGAATCAGAATCTGACCTTTTACTTTATTTTGTCCTCAGGTGGGGCCATTTGAATCTCTTGGGAGGTGACGCCTGTTCCAGATCTGGAGGTGAACCTAACCCAGAGATACTTAAGGCTCTCTAATTCAATACCTTGAGTATCCAGAAGAAAGTCGTCCTTGCTTCTAGCCACTTCTCAACCCTTATCACAATTCTGGCAGGTACCTTAGCTGTGAGTCCTTCTACAGTTCTGCAAAGTTGAGGTGCTGCCTTGGTGTCAGTGTCTAATATCCATTTGATAATCTGCCTGGTTTCTATAAAACTGAGAGTCCGCCTCCATTTTACTAGTAACTTTGCTACATTTGCTAGAGTTTGGAATTGCGCTCCTGAACCTCGGCCCTGGGCCTGGATCTCAGAAACAGCAGATAGAGTTATCTATGGTTGACCACTCCCGTAGATTCCAAAACAGCCTATGCTTCCAAATAATTACAGAACATCCCTAGGGAGGACAGGTGTCACCCCTTCTCCACAAGCCTGTTGCTGGCTTTCTCCTCTACAAGAGAGTGCGTCAACTTTGACACTTTCCACTATAATACATTCCTGTGTGATTCAATTCTTGTTCATGTTATAATGTAGAAACTATTCCATCTAATAAGAAATTTAAATATTGGAGGTGTCTTCCTCTGTTTAGTGTATTATATTTTGAAAATATCAAATATTGATTAAAACAAAGCTATATTTTTCTGTCTTTATTTGTAGATTATAGATAGGGTTTGATATTATCGACCTTTAATTACATATATATATTACTCACTGGAAAAACATTCCTGTTTTAAAAATGTAGGCGTTGTTTTGACTTTGGAATCAAACAGATCTGGGTTTTCATCTCAATTGATACCAGGTCAAGTTCATGAGCCTCCTAGAGCCTCAGTTTGATTTTCTATAAAGACTATATGAAACATGCATATTTAGTGCATATGCAATACCTGTTTAATGACAGCTGTTATTTTGATCCCTAGCTATTCTTCAGGGTTACTATTCTGGAAAACATACTGATTAATATATATATTTCAGTGGAATATTGACATAACACAAATAATTTTATCAATTAAAGAATTCATATTTATCCATCGCTTTCACCATATAGTCTTTGCATTGGGGTTTTTTTGTGGGTCCCAATACATTTGTGCTCTTATTATGAGATGTTTTGACTTTTTTCGTTTCAGAGAGTAGAAGACTGGATCTCTTCAATGTCATCTAAGCAGAAAGATTACTTTTTGTATAGGTGTAAATGCATCTAGTGATCCTGTTAGCAAAGGATTTTAAGCACAGGATTTAGAGCCAGAAAGACCAATCAAAAAACCTAAGTTTGGGTCCTGATTCTGAAGCCTGTGTAATGAGACACTATGATATTTTAGACAAGTTCATTCACGTCTTTAAGCTTCAATTTTATCATCTAGAAACTAAAAATAATAGCAAAGACCTTACAACATTTCTAGGAAACAGTTAAATAATACAATGTAGGTAAAGATACTTATAAATGGTAAATAAGTTAATAATGTACTACAATTAAACTTTCTTTTTTACTATCAAATATAAGTCTAAAGAAAAATTATTTAAGATAGCCAAAAGAAGTAAAACTGAGTCAATATCGATAATACAAAGGGAGAAATTTGTATGTCTCGTTGATGGAAAATTGATACTTTGAAGGAAGAGACTTTCAAATTATCAATACAATAGATGAGGGAATATTTTCTGGGAACTTGGGATCTTTGCTCTAGAGGTAGCTTCTGATGCTGGCAGAAACCCTGGTACGTGTGTAATGATGGATTGGGATGTCCTCAAACACACAGGGAGCCATGAGAACCTTATTCCCAATCCAGCCATTGCAAAATTAATGGAAAGGCATCTGTTTCTGTTTATTTTCCTTATATCGGATGATGAAATTAAATGAGCCATGCCTTTTTTCCATCCTGAGAATATACATTACAAAGAATGCATTTTATTGTTCTTACAGCTTGTGAAAAGAATAATCAGCCTTCACTTTTCTGTCCCCTCAAACTTTAAATATTAATGTCTGTAGCTCTGATATTCAAAAGGTAAGCTTCTTTTGGCCTCTCTGAATCTCTGTGGCTGCCAGTAATATAGGAAGCATCTCACAGTTCTGACCCTTGGTGCTCACTGTGTGTTACAGGGACAGCAATGAACTACCAAAACCTGTCTCCTATTCTACCAGTGTACTGAAAGATTACATACAAGAGTGTTCATTATAACTAAATGAACTAAATAGATAGTGTCACATGATTAGGTTAGGCCAATTCAATGCAGGAAGAAGTGCCCTGGTCCAAAAATATGCTCACACAGTCTCTCTCCCCTGTCTGCCTCCTGGATGCAGACCTTGAGCAGAGGACCTTAGGATCCTAGGTGGCAAGTAGGTGACAATATGAAAGGAGTACAAGTTCTTGCATTGCCACTATGAAGGCTGCCTGTCAAACACGTGCATGAAACTATTGCACGGACGAGAAACAAATCTCTGTGGTTTTACACCACTAGGTTTTGCTTTCGTTTGCTATAGCATTTAATTTATCTTAATATATTCTGTCAAAGATAATATTTGCCATAAGGGTATTCCAGGTTTGACTAAAGCTTAGATAAAATATCTTAGGCTCATGAAGTGCATCAATGGAAAGGGATTAATTTCAGTTAGTCAATAACTCCAGACGTAAACTATATTTGTTAGGTACCTGCTACATGAAAAGCTTCCAAGAATTATCTCTGAGCTGGCCAATGAGAAAAGATGAAGGCAGTCCAGGCAGGCCTCCTATATTCAAAGAAGAAGGATGAATTAATAAAATAAAACAAGTAAAAATACACAAGTGTATTAATAGTTTATACTCTGAATTTGATGAGTAATGGTCAGCAGTCAGTTTGGAGTGTCTAAGTCAGGGCAAAACTGCTGGTAGGGTCAAGAAGTCTGTAAGTTAACTGAAAAGCAGATGAATACTCATACTGAAGAGGGTTTAAGTTGTGAGAAGAATGAAGAACAATGAGTTACAACTTCCTCAGTCCTAGAATATCTGACGTTAAAAAAAAATGGAGTAACTCCAGAAAGAGAATGTTCATAGGCAAGAGCTACTTTTTTAGTGATAGTTTATAAATAGTCCTAGTATCTAAAGTAAATAATTAGGAGTCTGCTTTTGCTTTCAGTTTCTAAAAAATTTTGGTTGCTAAAATTGCCAGAAAGTAGGATAAATACAGAGGAATGTGCGTCAGCATCAACAATGTCCAAAAGGTATGTTTGATGAATTCATATCCACAGTCTTATAATGGGAGAAGGAGAGAAAGCTATAGTAATCAGACTGAATAGTGTATACACATATTTGATCTCAAATTGAAAGACTTATATAGAGTTCTAAGTTCACCTGAAAAAGTAATATTTAATATTGCTCAGCAAAAATGTAAGAACTGATGGTCAATGACAGAGAAGTTAAATAAGGGAAGCAATTCAGGAATGGCTAAGGTTTGTTCATCCAGGGATTGGAAGTTTGGTTTTGGAATACATGTTCCTGGTGACCTTGATTTCCTTTGTGTAGCATATCTGCTGGAAAGTGACAGAGGACAGACGGCTGCTTTCAGAGTCTGAGACAGCTGGTGAGATCACTGAACCCAGAAGGCACTAAGGGAGAAAGAGATGGTTCTTGACCCTCGCAGGGCTGAGGTCAGAGCTGCAGCACCAGAGCTCTCATGGGCAAGTCTGCGTGATTCCAGAGTTCTATGCTTCACTCCCTTCTAAAGATGTTTTATGCAAAAATAAAAGCAAGCAAGACTTGAAGCCAAGTCCCTACATTAAAAAAAGCATTACTATTTAAAAACATTTTCTTTAATATCACAGCTAGGTTGTTAGTTATGAAAAGCATATTCATCAAAGTTATAATGGTATCATTTATATATCCTTGCTCTCTGTGTTCTTTATAAAAGCTCCTATGTTACTATATTTTTATCTAAAATGCTCTCGGCTCAGTAAGCAATGCCCTTAAATGGAATAAACTGTCCTATCCATTGAAATGGAAGTTACACTATTCAAAGAAAACTTTTAGAAAAAAAATCTTCTAGATTAATTTCATATGCTATAATAAAATACATTACTCTTCTAAAGAAGTTTGGCTTTTCCGGTTGAATTGGTTCCTCAGGAATAACTATACAGTTTTTGCATATATCATCTTTATCATATTGCATCTAGACAACCATGCGCTGCATAACAATGTTTTTGTCAAAGACAGACCACATGTATGACAGTGGTCTCATGGATTATAATGGCGCACATATAGAAATCTGATATATGGCACTTGATATTGGCATTGCAGATTAAATAAAAGAATTGTTGATATTCAATAATGGTGCTAGGACATTTGGTTTTCCATACAATAGATATAAATAAAAATATATATGCCATCTAAGTTTGTGTAAGGACATTCTTCAATGTTTGCACAATGAGCAAATCATTTAACAATGCAGTTCTTAGAATGTATCCCCCCTATTGTTAAGTGACACATGACTGTATATGTATATATATGTACACACACACACACACACACACATATATATATACATAGGGATGATGATAGTGTGACCTGCTGACAATATAAAACAATGCAAAAATGAAAACATGTCGGAGTCATACAAAAGAATGCTGTAAAAAGTCTCCTTAATTAAAAGCATGCCCTAAATTCTCCTTTAATATTCAGAATTAACTTGTTTTGCTATTTCCACAATGGTACCATGGGTTGGAGTTCTACTGTATATGATTGCCAGTGGAGATGTAGAGATCATATTCCATTCATTTGTCAATTTCTATAGCTAATGTCCACAGTTCACTTCATTAGTATTCAGGAAGGCATATGTGAGAATCTCTGAGATCTGTTTTGAAAAATAAAAGGGTTCTTTAGCACATTCATCATAGTATTAAGATATGATTTATCTTCTTTGACATTCATATCAATATATTACCAATTATTTTTGATTTACAATGTATAAAATTGATTTCCCAAGATTTGTGATAATTTTAATAGATTGAGAAGATATATTATTGGTTTTTAATAGTTTGTAGTTCTCGTTTTATTTCTAGAGGAGTTTATTCTGTCCTTTGAATAATATTGCAGGATCCCTATTCCTCTAGAATCTCTATAATAGATACATATTTGGATATTATTCAATCTAGCTCATGCTTATATGAAATATGAATATATATGCAGAACAAACAGATACACAGAGCTTAAACTTACAAAGCAGAGTAAAATATGGGGTGAACTAAACTTAGAGCACACAACTCACATCTTCCCACTCTTTATGATTGGGTAGAAGTCACCAACAAGACATCAATTAGCCCATATGTTAGTTACTTCAAAAATCCACTCAACTGCGTAGCAACACCCTATTTATAGGAAATGACAAGGATCATTTAATACTTGCAAACTGTCCTTAGCACAGAAGAATTAGAATGTAGGCTGAACTGTGACACCTTGCTACCAAAGATGGGTCGGTTGCAGAGAGATTCATCATTCTGTCCTATCTCAGTATCTTCCAAGAGTAGGTAAAAAAAAAATCTATTTTTTAAATGATCTGACAGCAAACCCATATGACTGTGCTCAGAAAAGAATTAAAATCCTACAGTTAAATTTTATGGACAATGTGACTAGTTGAATGCCTGTGTGCCATTACTAAATCAATATAGACTGAAACAAAAAGAAAGACAAAACTGGTATTTCAGGTACTGACATCGCTACTGTCTCTCTAAAGACAAGCATCTGTAAGTTAAAATGCAACCCAAAACATCATAAAATTGCTCCTTTTAAGAACTACTCTATCTTGCCAATAAAACTGACAAACTTTTTTTTAGAACAAGTATAAATTTAACATAAAGCATTTAAAAATTCAGAAAAGTTCTTAAGAGCTAGCATCTTTGGATGATGTACTGGAATTTCTTATTCTTTCTCCTGTGCATTTCAATGAACTTCCTCATTGTCTTGAATACTCCCTAAAAGCACCTGCACAACTCAAGTGGCACTAACAGTAAAGGAAACCTGGAAGGAATGGGCACTTTCAGAGTGAGTGGATTTTTCCTAGATTTATGAAGTCTTTTTAAGAATTTTCCTCAGAATAACTATCTTAAGGAAAAACTAAATACATGTTAATACCATATTGACAGAGATAACATTAACTGAGAAATTCTATTAATAATTAAATCATCAAGAAATATTATTCCTTAGTTACTGTTACTGTTTTTTTAAACCTACCAGAATAATTAAGTTCCTTCAATGTGAGGCTTATGTTTCTTTATTTTTAGATCTTCTGGAATGCAAATGGAATTCGTTATTTAGGCCAGTGTCCAATATATATTGAACAAATTACAATATATTGAAATTTCACGTTTCCTGGATTTTGAAGAATTATACTATAAAGGCCATTTCAGTCAACACATTTATATAATAAAACCTCGGCTCAAAGTATCAAAAACAACATATTTCATAATGTTTCGTAATGCTAGTGTCTATTTTTCCTACTGAAGGAAATATATACAGATTTTGTTTTTTAGAAGTCAGAAATTTCCCCAAAGAGCAGCCTTCTCTGGGGTAACAGCAACTTTCAAACTGTTATACAATCCCAGCATTCCTTGGAAGTATCTCTGGGACTGATGGAGATACCAAAGACCTGCACTTCTGCTTTGATCAGAAAAATTGCACTTTAATATATTTTACATATAATATGATCTTGTTTAAAAGCATGTGAAAATCTAGCCTAGTCTGGGCAAAGAATGTATGACTAAGACCCCCTAAAACAAAGAATGTCTTTAAAAAGTGGGAAAAGCATATGAACAGACATTATTTTGTTTGAATTATGTAATTCATTCATTTTTATTTAGTTTTATTAAGCAATAGTAAAGCAAAATGAATCTGAACATGCTTGTGCACTTAAACATCTTAAATGAAGTTATAGCATTATAGATTAAAGAATGATTCAGGAGGACTTGGTTCGGGCAACAGGGACAGACAAAGAAACCAAAGCCAGTAAGCCTACCTGTCAGAATTAAGCAGCTTTAAGGTCTAATTCACCAAATCATTCCTTAGTTAAATTTAAAAAATCAAAATTATGCAAAGTAGTAAATTTTGAAATGAAAACTTTCATTAAAAGTCCATAATTGAAAATGGAACAGACATTTTAAAATGAAGACATGCAAATGGCCACCAAGTATATTCAAAAGTGCTCAACATCACTAATCAGATAAATACAAATTTAAAACCACAATGAGATAACATCTTACTCTAGTCAGAATGTCTGTTATCGAAAAGACAAAAAATAACAGACATTGGTGAGGATGTGGAGAAAAGGGAAATCTCACACATTTTTGGTGAGAATGTAAATTAGTACAACCTCTATGGAAAACAGTATGGAGATTTCTAAACGAACTAAAAGTAGAACTACTATTTGATCCAGCAATCCCAGTACTGAATATCTACCCAAAGGAAAAGAAATCAATATATCATAAAGACAAAAATTTGTTTCCTATCATATTGAGTGGGGGACTTTGGGGGGCAAGGTTAATAGAATAAATACAACATTAATGTGGAAGTTCATAGATTAATATATACATGATTTTATATAATTATTTTTAAGTCCTTTGTGTTAAATATAGCAGTTATTCTCTTTTATTAATGAAAACAGTGATTCCTAAAAGTTGATTACATTGTTTCAGGTTGTGTAGTTAGTATTTGGTGAAGCAGAGACTTAAACTCCAAACCTCTTAGTCTAGGTTCAGCGCTACTTTCACGTCATTGTAGTCTTAGTACCATTCTGGATGTAGACAAGGATATTACCAATTAAGCACTGCTATCAAATTGTCACATGCTTTTTTCCATGAAGATGAAGCAACCCTCAGCATAAAATGGGCTTTTCACAGATTTTAGGTAGTGGTAAGTAGAACTACACAAGTAGGCTGTGTAGATCATGAGAAATTATGTTTCCTGACCTAATCACCATGACGAACTCACTTAATAATGGCCAGACAATATCTAATTCAAGTTATGGTAAACATACTCTGTTAAGTGTAACCATAAGTATGTTAAAATTTTAATTAGGCTTTTTTTCTTCTGTATTTTGTGAGATCAAAACAGACAGGTGTGCTTATTTAATGTGGGAAATGTTCAGCTCTGGAGATTAAAAAAAAGTTCCTGTTAACATTAATGGCTCATTTCCCAACTGTCATAAACTCCTAACCAAATTTAAAACATTCCCCTCATAAGCTCACCATCTCAGATAGTTAAAATATATATTTATTGTTGTTTTGTTGTTATTGCTTTTGAAAAGCAATAATTATAAGTGGTTTTAATGCACTTGCTACATAAAGTTTCATCATTCAAGTTGAATCTTCTCATTAAAAGAGAGAAAAAGAACACATGAATAGTCATTTCTCTTAAATTGCTATTATTTTTTCTCAGAAGAATTTAAGAAAATCTGTTCATTAGATTTGTATTATTATTATTAACAAAAACTAAGTTTCTCTGAGTCTTATATACTAATTTAAATTGACAATGTTCAAAAAAAGTGATAATAGATGTGGGGAAAATAGTTTTAGAGAACTGTCATGAAAATGTAAGTGATAAATGAGGTAACAAGGAAACATTAATAAAAGGATAAGGGTTAGAAACACACAATTCTGTGTCAAATTACACTGCACTGGATAAACAAATTCAGTGAATCATGTTTTGACTGACAATGTACTTAACCAAAGGCAAAATGTGAAAACGAATGAAAGAAATATATCCCAAAGAGCTGGAAGGATTGGAGTGACAGTTGGGTAGATGAAATGTACCAGGAAGTGAAGTAATTGTTTATTTGAGCAAGTCATGTGTCAGATCTGCAAGGGAATGAATGTTGTTCAGACCCTGAAAGATAAAGATAGAAATGTGTTACCAAAAGAATAATACCTGAAATAAAACTGAATATCTGATTATTAAACAATTTAAAGGTGTGAAATTAGCACTGAAAGTCAGCTTTACAGGAAAGGATATTTAATAGTGTCCACCAAAATGCATGAGCCCAATCTCATATGAAATTTAAGTAGTTATTGATGTTGTACCTACGTAAATTTGAGCCTAATAAAATGGATGGATGTTTATTTCCCGAGGTACCCTAGCCTGCCAAAAATTCTGAAAAGATAACTGCAATTTTGTACCCAAAGAGAGTTTTGAATCATTTATTTGAAAACTTATTAAGTAAATAGGTTATGATTTAGTATGCAATGTCACATGTTCAGGTTGGCTACTTGCAATACATTGTAAGGAAGAATATTGCATAGAAACACTTGACAGTAAAATCGTTCTGAAATATCAAGTTTTTTTTTATTGCACAAATTCCTCATATATTTGGTATTCCAGGGAAATAAAAGCTACATATTGCTTCACTAGCTGAGTTGAGCCACCCCATTGCTTTGGCAGTTAATAACTATGAACCATGTTCAACACCTTGAGCAAATGAAGACTATGATGGATATTTCATTTATCTTATGTTAGAGAGAAGATAATACCTTAAAATGAATGCAGCTGTCTCAACCTGATAATAACTCTGAATTCCATCAGAAAAAAAAAATCCTATCATCATTGAATAATTGGCTATATAAATTAGTGAAACTAGTAATCAAGAGATTAGGAAAAACCAGATCACATTGAGGAAAAGTCCGCTTTAAATGTCTATCCGAACCAGAAAACTAGTATTTTTGAGCTCAGCTGCCTATTCTTAGGAAAATGTAACTAGACTATAAATTCTTTCTTCCCAATCTACTATCAAGCAGTTGCCAAAGCCAAAATCTTGGGTTCCATCTTGGACTCCTATCCTCCTTAACATTTGCTAATTTTAGCCTCATCTGTCAACACCATCTCTCTCCTGAATTATTGTAACCGCCCCTAACAGTGATGCTTCTGTCTCCTGCCTTGCCCTTGACCAATGCCTGCATTGCCCTGCCATGAAGGGGGATGACAGTTATTACACTGTTGTTTTTGCCTGGTAGTTTGTCAGTTACTTGTGCTAGGCCAAATGTGTTTGAGTATCAAGAATAATGTTATAAACACTATTAAATCCTAATACCTAGCACTTACTATGGACTGGTTCAATATTTTAAAATTAATTAATGAATAGATGGTTGGATGGATGCTTGGAAAAGTTCTATGCCTGTGAGAACAAAATTATAAATTATGAGTAGCAAAAGAAATATTACCTCTAGACATACACTTTTGGTGTATGTCTAGTACACCAAATAAGGTCTATAGAAATTATGAATTTCAAAAGATAAATGAATGCAAAATGTTTTCTATTCTGAAGTTAGAGTGTCACCATAAGCAAGGAGAAATAAAATGATTAATGTAGGATCTGAGAAAATGGATGGTGTACCCAAGCAAATAATCACAGATATAGATTGTACTGTCTCCATTTCCAACTTGACAAGTGAGATGTACCATCTCATCATGGAATCCTTGGCAATACTGTTTTAAAATCTTTCAGGCTTTAAAAAAAATTGTCCGTCTTAACTGTCAGGCCATAAATAAATGTTGCCATGGCGTTACTATGTGTCTGTTCCACTCCACCAATTTTTGGATTTTTTTTTTTCTATATCCTGAGAAAGACAGTATAAAGTAGCAAAGGAAATGGTAGAAAGATTTGTTTAAAATTTCTTGGGAGCTCAGTTACTGATTGGGATGCTTGGCTGAAAAAGATTAATGGTAACTGGAATGACTTAGGACTCTCCTTAATTGCTTTATCAATAAAATTACAGCAGACATGAACTAGTCCAAAAACATTATGCTTCTTCTATGTGTTTCTCTAGATTTTATTAAGATTTGTCAAAGTCTAGATGTGAAGATGGTCCTTTATAATCTTCTAATGTCCAATGAATTTTCAACTACTTTCAATCACGTATTCTCTGGGGAGAAATTCAGCAAGAACTTTGTTCAATGGGCTTGTTGAGTTGACCTGTATCTATCTGAAAAGGATGAATGTCTGTGAGAGTACCATTTAAACATTACACCAACTGATAGGAATTATTAATTACTAATCCCTGTTTGACAGCACCTCAGAATATTACAATCCTTTCAACAACTGTACAATTTCTCAATCAAAAATAAAATTAATTTATTTTAGTTGTTCAATTATATGGTATTCTGATGGTTATAAAACTAAAATGTAAGAAAAGAACAGTTAAAATTAGAGGATAAAAGAAAAAATAGCAAATAAAGATAAGTAGCTATAATCCCCAAAACAATCATGTATCACTTGTTTACTGTAGGAGAACACTCAGAGAAACTCATTAACAATAATTTTGATAAAATGAATTGGTCAGAGACTGTCTCTATGTCATTAAGTTAAGCAGAGTTTGAGAAGCATCAAATATTCAGTAGTGAGGCCATAGAGCTACTTTGTAGCAAATTGTTTGAAATTTTATGTTTTAGGTAGTCATTCAACCTATTTATAAATGTCAATATGAAAAAGAAGCCATGGTTGATTATTTAATATAGAATTCTCAAGAGCAATTTTGCTGTAAGAAGCTTAATATCAACTAATATCTGGTCTTAAGAGATTCTTTAGCCACTTTTATAAAGAGTGTTTAGAAAACAAAGGTTCAATTTTCATCATTTTAAGACTTTCAAAGTCTGTGTAGATAGCAATGTAAAAAAACAAAGATCTTATTTATGCTACACATATTTTCAAGGAACCATGGAGAATCCCCTATGTAGCTAGCTCCATGGATTTTACCAGCTGTTATGTGCAATTTCTTTCTCTAAAAACATGTACAAAGCTAAATAATAAATTCCATAGCATATCTTCTGAACTTAAGCACTGTAGCATTCTAGTCTATTTTGTATAAGTTGTACTAATGACTATTGGATAGAACATAAAACTGCAGGGTGAATACAATGCTAGGGCTTTGGAACTTATCAAGTTATTGTTTGCATGAAGTCAGTAGGACAGAAATTTAAATAACTTAGCTCCAAAAGTACATGGGTAGAAATTATAATCTCCAAATAAAGAATTTGGTAACCCCAAACAACTAAATCCTTCATAGATGACGGAGAAAATGTCTTCATGATCCTTTGAATGATGTGACCTATTCCATTTTTTAATCTATTAATCTACATAGATTTATTGGCCATCTGTTGTGTGCACAGCACTATGCTGTCTCTTTTTGTTTGTTCAGTGGGTGCTGTATTTTCAGCACATATTCTGAAGACAGAATATAATTTCATAGCACCATTTTCTCAGCTACCAGTTAGTCATATGTAGGCTCCTATCTGCCATATCCCTGTGAAACAGAAACATCCTGTTTTAATTAAAAAATAATGTTACCAGTTGCTCACTATCTCATTAACTATCCTCCTTTTAATGGAGATATTCTAATTCTAAATAATCTTTTCCTCACATTGAACAGAAATATGCCCCTTTAATATCATGCTGCTTTGAACCGATCCCTAGAGCCAGAGATAACATCGAATTTGTGAAAATATGACAGTTCTTTCCAATATTATGGAATACTTTCGTCACTTCTCTAACCAGTTAGTATTCTGAACATTAAACAGACGTGACTTCCAGATACTTTGCACCTCCAGTCAGCATTACTTTACCTCTCCACCTCGCGAAACACTGCTAAACTCCAGATGTAGTTAGAAAATTAGAGCAGTAATTCATGTATGCATTATCTGATGGCTGCTTGGGCTAGGATGGTACCAGAAATGTGGGAAGAAGTATTTGGCTCCAAACATAATATAATAACAGAAGTGATGGGATGCCTTTCATAGGTGGGAGTGTGACGTATGAAAGAGTAAAATAAAGAATGACACTACTATTTTCCTGGATGACTAAGAGAATGGAACAACTACTGCTGAGTCAGGAAAGATAATGAGGACTGCAGGTTTGAGAGTGAAGTAGGAGGAGTCAGAAACTCAGTTTTAAAAATATTAACGTTGAGAAGTCTATTCAACATACAACCAGAGACGTTGGGTATGGCATTGAATGTATGTTTGGTGTTTAGTGGTGAAAGATTTTTGATAAGACTAGAGAAATAATTTTGAGTTAATCACCCCAAATAGATAGTATTTTTTGAGTCATGAAACTGACAAATATACGGGGTAAGGGGAGCTGACAATTTTAAAAATATAACATGTTTAAGTACACACATTAGTAGTAAATTCATAGCAAAGTACACACATAAACAGAGTTATCTATGCTTATTGAAAAAAGAGACTTTGATTATATTGATTCTACCTTTTAACAAATTCATTCATACTTACAGTCCAGGTAAGTTCAACTAACTCTATCAAACCCAAATTTAACTTAACCTGCTTCTGAATTCATTTGGAACTGAAAATAATTTAGCTGCTCCTTAAAAAATAAAGCAGAATTTGGTTTTCCTGAGTACTCAAGGCAGTTGGATAGGGAAAACAATGGAATGCTCTTCATCTGGGAACGGAATCTAAAAGAAGCCAAAAATAGTTTTGGGATCATAAATTATTGTATATTCAGGCCTTGAGATTTTAACACATAATGTTGCCATATTAAAGTGATCTGTTTTCTGTTACTTTACAAATAAGTACATTTAGCTCTTGTTACAAAGAAATAAGACAGGGAATTCGGAATGAAAGGTCAGGATAATAAATCTGCTCATACGAACCCAGTCTATCCAGGTACTATTGATTTTGTTTTCTGTATCTGCTCCAGACATTTCCTGTAACAACTTTAAAGTTCATCAATCAGAGTTATCCTATACATAAAACATGTACAAGGCAAAGTGAATAGGAAATCCTTACTCTTCTTATAATTTACAGTCCTGCCTACCTAGAAGTATTCTGTAATTGGTGACATATTTCACACATGAGGGCTAGTACTCGATCTGGAAAATGACTACTCTGAATCTCGTCATACAATTTTGATCATTGTGTCTTCAGTGCTGAGCCAGCTCTACCCATGAAGTAATAGTAGGAGCTATTTCCATGGATTCTATTAAAAATTAAATTACTAATGACCTTCAATGAAATCAGACAAGAAAAAACCCAAAGATTTTAAGCAGAAAAGTTTAATTAATTCAATTATATTGAAAATCTTAAACTAATATCATAAACAAAGCTAAAGTTAGGTACTAAAGATATTTGAAAAATGTATAGCAGACAAAAACCAATATTGAGAACATACTTAGAGTACTACATCATATGTATATATGAAAACAGTCCATAGTGAAAGGATATAAACTGGAAATTCACAAAAGATAATGCATGAATGGTCAATTAACAAATGGTAAGGTGTTCAATTTCACTAACAATCAGGGAAATGCAAATTAAGAATGAGATACAATATCTTCCCAATGAAACTGGCAAATGTATTAGCTTAACAATCCCACTGTAGACAAAAGGACTGGTAAATAGGTATTCTCAAACGTTGCTGGTTGGAGTAGAGATTGGTGTAATCTCTTTTCACAGCAATTTAGCAATAATAAGTAAAGATGGAAATTTCCATACCCTACAACTCATCATTTTTCTTCTAAGTATATATATCAGCCTTGAGAAACTTTTGAACATATGTTCAGGGAGACATATTCACAAATATTCATTGTGGCATTTTTGGGATTTTCAAAATTAAAAGCAATCTACATGTTATCAACAGATGAATGAGTAAATAAATTATGGTATATTTATATGATGAACAGATGTATCAAGTATAATGCTAACTGAAAAGAAGTTAGTTCTATGTTGGCAAGTAAAAATAATATGATTTTGATAATGTGATAAAAATGTGTCACATTAAATTTTAAAACTCACAAGATAATATCTCCTCTTATGGACATATACCTATGTTAAAACATATAAAGAATGTAAATATGAATAATAAATAAACTTCACGATAGTTATTGCCTCTAGAAAGGAAAGAAAAGGGTCTGGCAAAATATAGATCAGAATATTGCTGAGTTTTCTTAGATAAAATATGATCAGAAGCAAATTCTGTGAAACGCTAACATTGTTAATTTCAGATGGTAGTATAGGCAAGTTTATCATATTCATACACTTTCTGAGTAGAGTGAAATTGTTCACAATTAAATCTTTTCTTTACAAAGGAAATTATACTTACGTACTTCCATTAAATGTGAATTTAGGAATTAGTTATATTACACATACATTTATAACTATGTGTGTTTATAACAGTATTTAGCGTTGGTATTATTTGCCCACTTTAAAAAGGTTACAGCGGAACTACCCCTTTACTGGTCATGTTTTAAAGCCAATATCAAAAATTTCCAGCTGATATGCATTTTGCCTAAATTCTACATGTTTCTGATAACTTTGACCCACTTCTGACCTGCATGTCTTGTTTGTTAGCTCCGCACACTCACAGTACAATCCTTACCCCTCTCTGACATTCACAGCTTGTCTATCCCTCTCTGGGATTCTGGCCTAACCATCAGAACTTTGTCATCAGTCCATTTATTCTTGTTTACCTTTTATACTTTGGCAGGCCTAAGAGAGAAGGCAAATGCTCCCTGGCTGTCTCTTATAACTAGAAATCCATGCCCGCATACTTCTGCATAACCCGTATTTAAACACAGGTCCCATCTCTTCCCAACTCTTAAAATCCATTCTGGGCAAGAACCTCTAGAACTCACAATTGGTTGTCAACAAATTTCTCCATGTTCTCTACCAATTCTTTGCAAATTCAATTCACCTGCTTTCTTTAATAGAAATCTGGCCCTCTCCTGGATATATGCATTCTTCTGTAACCTTTTCAAATTGTGACTTTCTCACCCATGCCTTATTTGGCAGGCCCTCCTTGCTTTTAATTTCTATCTCTAGACAGTTACTCCTCCCTCTTCCTGGAAATCACCAGCTCATGCTTCATACTCTATTGTTCTTACCCTTCTCATTGCAGGTGTTTAGATGCCAGTGGGTGAAATCCCTCCACACCTTGGAGATTCTAACTGTTGACTCACTGTCACTAAAAAAACTCTTTTTGTATCTTTCTTGATTCACTTAATATCCTCATGAACAGTTCTTTGACTCTTCTGCCACCCTCAGTTTTTGGATTCATTACCTCCAATATCCTTGTCCTTCAGCAATTCCTGTACCCCTCCATAACCTGAATTCCCATTCTCTGACCATCATCTTATTCTCTGACTTCAAAATATTTTACTCTTACCTGACTCTAACATCCATTGGTTCAATTCAACTATTTTTCCCTATAGCTTACCACCTCCTATCTCTACGTCTCTCAATATCCACATAAGATACTGGAATCTATCATAAAATTACTCCCTTGCTTATATCATCAAGCTTTTGTCCACTCTCTTTTCTTACACAGTCATGCAGTGCATAACCATGTTTAGGTCAGGGACCAATGATAGCCAACACAATGGTAGCCCATAGATAATAAAAATTTATTTTTACTGTACCTTTTCAAGCTTAGATATATTTAGGTACACAAAAACTTACCATTGTGTTACAGTTGCCAACAGTATTCATTATAGTAACAGGAAGTGGAGGCTGGCAGCCTAGAAGTAATAGACTATACCATATAGCCTAGGAGTGTAGTAAGTTATACCATCTAGGTTTGTGTAAGTACACTCTATGATGTTTGCACAATGATCAAATGACCTAATGATACGTTTCTCAGAGCATATCCCATTATTAAGCAGCATATGACTGTACATCTCTGGTAAAACTCCAAACTTGGTTAAATCTAACTTTCCACAGATTTTGCACATAGGCTACTAGACTTTTCTGGGAAAAATAAATAACGATGTTGTTTCCCACTTTGAATTGATGACTATTCCTTTTAAGTGGCTCCATAGTGCTGCCAAGACATTTGTGGTAGGAAGAAAAATGGTCACCCAGAGATATCTATATACTTATCCCCGGGACCATATTGCCTTACCAGGTGAAAAGGATTTCACAGATGTGATTAAGGACCTTGAAGTAGGGAGATTATTTTGGATTACCTAGCTGTACCCAATCTAATCACATCAGTTCTTACAAATGAAAGAAAAAGGAAGAAGAGTGTGTCAGAGAGATGTGATCTCTAAACTTGACCCCACCCACCATTGCTGGCTTTGAAGATGGAGGAAGATGGTCAGGCACGAAGAAATGCAGGTGACCTCTAGGAGACGGAAAAGACAGGGAAAGGGATTTTCCGCTAAAACCTTCAGAAAGAAAACCAGCTCTGTTACCACCTTGATCTTAACCAAGTGAGATCTGTGCGTTGTGTTGTTTTAAGCCACTAAGTTTATGGTAACTTTTTTTTTTTTTGAGACGGAGTCTTGCTCTGCCGCCCAGGCTGGAGTGCAGTGGCCGGATCTCAGCTCACTGCAAGCTCCGCCTCCCGGGTTCACGCCATTCTCCTGTCTCAGCCTCCCGAGTAGCTGGGACTACAGGCGCCTGCCTCGTCGCCCGGCTAGTTTTTTGTATTTTTTAGTAGAGACGGGGTTTCACCGTATTAGCCAGGATGGTCTCGATCTCCTGACCTCGTGATCCGCCCGTCTCGGCCTCCCAAAGTGCTGGGATTACAGGCTTGAGCCACCGCGCCCGGCCAGTTTATGGTAACTTAATGACAGTAATAGAAAATGAATACAGTATCACGTAAGATTTCCCTTTTTCATTTATTTTCCCACGTTTCTTTCTTTCTTTCTTTCTTTCTTTTTTTTTTTTTTTTTTTTTGAGACAGAATCTTGCTCTGTCACCCAGCCTGGAGTAGGGTGGTACTGTCTTGGCTTACTGCAACCTCCACTTTCCAGGTTCAAGCAATTCTCCTTTCTCCTGCCTCAGTCTCCCGAGTAACTGGGATTACAGGCATGCACCACGACGCCCAGCTAATTTTTGTATTTTTAGTAGAGATGGGGTTTTGCCATGTTGGCCAAGCTGGTCTCAAACTCCTGGCCTCATGTGATCCGCCCACCTCGGCCTCCCAAACTGCTGGGATTACAGGCTTGAGTCACTGCACCTGGCCTATTTTCCCACATTTCTAAACTCTCTTCTTCAAATTTTAATCTTCCATGTACCCACAAAAATTAAAAATTGTAAATTAAAGAAAAGAAAAAAACTTTAATCTTCTGCCTTCATAGCCACGCCAGCAAGGAGTCTACTTCCTATTTCAGTGAGAATTAAAAAGAGAAAGAAGTTCCTCAGGCTCCCACAAACACATGTATCAATCTATCTGCCTATGCACCTGAATACCTGACATTTTCTCCTGTTACTATAAATAAATTGTGATATTGAGAGGTGACAACGTGCTAGCCACCCTTGCTCACTCTCGGTGCCTCCTTGGCCTCGGTGTCCACTCTGGCCACGCTTGAGGAGCCCTTCAGCCCACCGCTGCGCTGTGGGGACACGTCTCTGGGCCTGGCTGAGGCTGGGGCCTAGCTCCCTCTGCTCACGGGAAGGTGTGGAGTGAGAGGCGCAGGCGGGAGCCAGGGCTGCACGCTGCAGTGCTCTTGGGCTGGTGCGGGTTCCGGATGGGCGTGGGCTCCACCGGCCCTACTCCATAGCCAGCCAGCGCTTGCTGGGCTTGATGGGGGACAAGCTCCCTCTGGGTTGCAGAGTGCCCAGGCAAGGGGCTGCAATGTCCCCTGGTAAGTGCCAGTGAGAGGTGAAGCCAGCTGGGCTTCTGGGTCAGGTGGGGACTTGGAGAACTTTTCTGTGTAGCTAAAGGATTGTCAACACACCAATCAGCACTCTGTGTCTAGCTAAAGGATTGTAAATGCACTAATCAGCATTCTGTGTCTAGCTAAAGGATTGTAAACACACCAATCAGCACTCTTGTCAAAACAGACCAATCAGCTCTTTACAAAATGGACCAATCAGCAGGTTGTGGGTGGGGCCAGGTAAGGGAATAAAAGCAGGTGAACCAAGCTAGCAGTAGCAACCCTCTCCTGCCGCGGAGGCCTTGTTCTTTTGCGGTTAGCAATAAATCTTGCTGCTGCTCACTCTTTGGGTCCGCAACATGTTTATGAGCTGTAACACTCACCACGAAGGTCTGCAGCTTCACTCCTGAAGCCAGCCAGACCATGAACGCACCGGGAGGGAGAAACAACTATGGACGGGAGGAATGAACAACTCCAGACACCGCCACCTTTACAAACTATAACACTCACCTCAAAGGTCTGCAGCTTCACTCCTGAGGCCATCTAGACCACGAACCCACTGGAAGGAACAAACACCACCAGACGCGCTGCCTTTAAGAGCTGTAACGGTCACCGTGAAGGTCTGCAGCTTCACTCCTGAAGTCAGAGAGACCACGAACCCACCAGAAGGAAGAAACTCTGGACACACCATCTTTAAGAACTGTAACAGTCACCGCGAGGGTCCGTGGCTTCATTCTTGAAGTCAGCGAGACCAAGAACCCACCAATTCCGGACACAATATTACTTAAGGATATTACTCCAGCAATTGTCTTCTCCCCTAAAGGAAACAGTTTTTCCTACTGGACCATTAGGAAACAAAGATATAATTCCAGTTATTTAAGAAAATGTCTCGTCATCACACATTCCTTTGAAGTTCACAAGCACTCTCTATGAAAAAAAAAAATGTCCTTCTCATTGGCTCTTTCTTCTCAGTTCCTCTGTAAATTCCTTCTGACCACTCAGACCACTGACTTTAGAATGCCCCAAGTAGGTTTTCTTGGACCTCATTCCTTTTGAAAATGCATTCACTTCCTAGGATCTCATCCTGTCACATGATTTGATGTATCATCTGTAAGTCACAACTACTCACTGTCAAAGTCAATCCCATATTTCTCTCCTAAAGTGAAATTAATAATACTAACTCCTTCCTCAGAATTTTCCTGTGTGTATCTAATTGGCTTCTCAAACATAACTGATCTGTAATTGACTTCAATTTCCCATTTTCCCCAAACCTGCTCCTTCCCCAGCCTTACTCATTTTCCAAATGGCAACTTTGTTTCTCCATTGTTCATGCCAAATTACCTGGATTATCCTTGACTTCTTTCTTTCATATGCAATCCCTTAGCAAATGCTGTCAGCTAGCTCTAGCTCTTTCTTCTAAACATATCTAAAACCTGATTCCTTCTCACTCTTCCATTCTCCCTGAGAAAATTCAACCTCCATTTAACTCCTAGATTACTGCAACGATCTTGCAATTAATCTCACTTTTTCTGCCTTATCTGTGTAAAGTCAGCTGTTTCTACAACCAACACATTTCACTTTTAAAACCTAAATCTGATAAGATTCTTCTGCTCATAAACCTCCAGTAGACTATCTCACTCACAGCAAAAGCTAAAATACTTACAATAACCTACAGGGTTTAGCATAATCTTCCCCTACATTACCATTCTCATCCCCTATGATTCTTCCTCTCGTTCAGTTAGTCTATAAACACTGGGCTCCTTGCTGTCTTTCACATACCTAAGCCTTCTCTCACCTTGTGGCCTCTGTATTTGTTCTCCTCACCTTCTGAAACTTTTCTCCTTATATTAGCATGACTCACTCCCTCATTTGCTTCAGGTTCCCTGTTTACCTACATAAAATAACCAGTCTTCTCCCGACCTACCAGTCCTCCCCATTTCCTGTATCCTCTTTATACTTCTCCATACAACTAATCATTGTCTGACAAACTAGATATTCACTTGTCTGTTTAATTATGGTTTGCCTCCAACACAAGACAATATGCTCTTCGAGAGAAGAGACTTTTTCTCTTTTGATTATTCCTGTATTCTTAGCATTCAGAAAAGTGCTTGGAAAATAGCAGCGATCAATAATTTTTTGAATGAATGAGTAAGTATTCCCTTTCAATGGTGTATATTCTCTTTGCAAAACGTATTAACAATTATTGTGTATTCAGGAACATTGACAACACCAAGAGGATGTCTATTTCTAGAGTAATGGCTTTCAGAATTTGGGAGTAGGTGGTGAGAAAGGGTGTGATATCATCCTTACACTAAAACTTCTATGTAGCTTGTATATATTCACGAACAACCAAAAACTATCAAAATCTCTTTGAGCCTTCCTCTTTGAATATTGAGAAAAGTCTTAGACTTGCTGTTAATACTTCACGAGCCAGATGGCATTAGCAAAATGATGGTTGCTCTGACCAAATTGTGTCCCCCCCAAAAACTCAGATGTTGAAGCCTTAGCCCCCAGTATGATGGTATTTGGGTGTGGGCCCTTTAGGAGATAATTAAGGTTGAATGAGGTAATGAGAATAGGGCTGTCATAACAGGATTAGTGGCTTATTAAGAAAAAGAAGGAGAAGAAGGAAGAATTGGAGTAGGGGAAGATATTTCTCTGCCTAGAAAAGGACAAGGCAAAAAGGCAGCAATCCATAAGTCAGAAAAGAAGGCCAGGAATGGAATTGACCAGCACCTAGATCTTGGACTTCCAACCTCCAGAACTGTGAGAAATCAAGGTCTATATTTAAGAGGTCTATGGTATTAATGTTTTGTTATAACAACCCAAGCAGTCTAATATAATGATCATGGCTAACTACTGGGTTGTTAAAGGGTTGCCATGTAACAATAGTTTAAAGAGAGTCAGAAAGAAAAACATAGTTTTAATATTGTCTTTACCATATCTTAATAATTCATAGATTGAGTAATTCTGGATTGGATTATTATACATTTGGATATTCATTGTATACCATATATCAGCTGAATAAAAGCGCTTGTCCTAACCTTAGGCATTATTTGGCATAAGCCTCTAGATATATATTCACACAGAAGGACTAGATGCAGAGACTATAGTATTGACTATTTCTATTTTGCTGTTCTGAAACATGCAAAATGCCATTTATTGATGTTACTGAAAATGTCTTGGTCCCAGATGTCATTTATCTTGTACTTCCTAATGCTTTCTCCTAAGCTAATGCTGGTTGTCACTGAATTAGTATTCTATAAATATCTGTCGAATGAATGGACAAATGAATGGATCACATGAAAACAAAAGATTTACTTTCTGTAACTATTTTTTAAAATATAATACACATCTTTTATCATTATACAATCTCTCTTTCCATAATGTAAAATATACAATTAATGTTTTCAAAAGATGTCATCTAGTTCGTTAAAGTGAAATATTTCCTATTCCAGTAACTTTTTAATGTCATTCACTTACAAAAGCTCCCATTGGGATTTGGGTGACGTACTATATTTTAGAATAAAATAGGACAGAACAAAATGAAAGCTTTCTTTGTAAAATTTGCTTTTACTTTGTAAAATTGCTTTGGTTAACCTTCTAATGGATCGCGAATATTAATCTCATGCTAGAGAAGAAGAAATTGGGGCTTTGAGGAAGTAACTTGCCCCAAATGGTAGAAAGAGTATCCAAATTAAGGATCATCTGACTTCATTTTCCTTTCACAACAGCAAGCTGCCTCCAAGGCCTTACTTCTCTCCTTTTCTGACATACATACAAATATAGATACATATGAAGTCTCTTCCAGAATTTTCCTCAGATAGGGAGGAGAGGAAAGTTATGCTCAAACCTATCTTCTCTTGGAAATATCTCTAATTTAATCCACATGATCTTATTTTAGTTTCTATTTAAAATAAGCTTCACTATTTCTGAGCTGAATTTTTACTCTATTCCACAATATTATCACTTATCCATGTTTTACTTGGCTCCAAGTTCCTCATTGGCATGGTCTCCTCAGATTTTAAACTTTAAAACACAATATATATTCCATATATGTGGAATATGTGTAATACATATTATACAATATATGTTAATTACATATATGGAATTATTTCTTTCTGATTAAAAGAAAATATGTTCCTTAAAGATAAAGAAAAGCACAATCAGAAAAACTAAATTCACTTGTCATACAACTACCCAGAAATAAACACTATGAACATTTGGGTGTTTTCAGTCTCATATTCTATACATATATTTGCACATTAATATACACTTTTATTTCCAAAATTGTTTCATAGTTTCATACTCTACTTATTTTATATCTGTCTCTATATTTGATTATGTCATGTTATTAAATTCATCTTGTCATCTTATTGTCCATCTACATGCATGAAGGAGATAAATCTGGTGTCTCTATGCATCTGTGTTTGTATGTGTGTGTGTGAATATGCATGTGTGTATATATGTGTAAATGCATGTGTGCATATGTTTGTGTATGCGCAGCAGTGTGCTGGAACTGATTTGTGCCAGTGAGAACTGTGTGAGAATGAGTTGTGAGTATTTTTTTGCTTAATTCACTTTCAATTAATTAATGTGGGTAGTTTGAAAACCATGGTGGGAATAGCCACATCTGGCAAATAGGCAGTTGCTATAAATCAGGGGTTTTAAGTTTCTTAAATTCCAGAGAATCACTTTTTCAGCACACAGCTAGGTTTGGATGTAAAGCTTATGCTAACATAATACAATAAAAGAAGATTCCTATACTTTCATGCTCTAGAAACTTATACATGGCACATATATTATCTGTTGCCTGATACTGAGAAACAGGATCTCTTATACATTGCTGATGGTAATGTAAAATGGTATACCCACTCTAAAAACAATGTAACACTTTTAAAGTAGACATTAACTTACCATTTGACTCAGCAGTTGTACTCTTGGGAATTGTTTTCCAGAGAAACGGAGACACATTTCTGTATAAAAACTTTTACATAAATGTTAGCATCAGCTTTAGCCATAATAGCTTCAAACTGTAAACAACTGTAATATCCTAGTAAGTGGTTAAAGAAACTGTAGTGCTTCCATATCATGGACAATAAAAGGAATGGGTTATTGTTGCATACACATCCACAATAAAAAGGAATGGGTTATTGTTGCATACACATCCACAATAAAAGGAATGGGTTATTGTTGCATACACATCCACAATAAAAAGGAATGGGTTATTGTTGCATACACATCCACAATAAAAAGGAATGGGTTATTGTTGCATACACATCCACATAGGTGGGTGTTGTGCATACATCCACAATAAAAAGGAATGGGTATTGTTGCATACACATCACAATAAAAAGGAATGGGTTATTGTTGCATACACATCCACAATAAAAAGGAATGGGTTATTGTTGCATCCCCCTGAATGGGTTATTGTTGCATACCACATCCACAATAAAAGATGGTATTGTTGCATACACATCCCAATAAAGGAATGGGTTAATTGTTGATAACACATCCACAAATAAAAAGGAATGGGTCTATTGTTGCATACAATCCACAATAAAGAGATGGGTTATTGTTGCATAACATCCACCAATAAAAAGGATGGGTGTTGTTGCAATACACATCCAAATAAAAGGAATGGGTTATTGTTGCATACACATCCACAATAAAAGGAATGGGTTAATTGTTGCATACCATCCACAATAGGTGGGTTATTGTGCATACACATCCACAAAAAAAGGAATGGTTATTGTTGCATACACATCCACAATAAAAAGGAATGGGGGGTTATTGTGCATACACTCCACAATAAAAAGGAATGGTTATTGTTGCATACACACCACAATAAAAAAGGGAAATGGGTTATTGTTGCTACACATCCACAATAAAAAGGATGTTATGTTTGCATACACATCCACAATAAAAAGGAAATGGGTTAATTGGTTCATACCACAGTCCACAATAAAAAGTAATGGGTTATTGTTGCATACACATCCACAATAAAAAGAAGGTTATTGTGCATACACATCCACAAAAAAAGGGAATGGGTTATTGTTGCATACCATCACAATAAAAAGGAATGGTTATTGTTGCAGTACACAATCCACAATAAAAAGGAATGGGGTTATTGTTGCATACAATCACTTGCTGAATTCAAGAAATTATTCTGAGTGAAAATAGGCAGTCCCAAAAGTTCACTTAATTTTGATACTCATTATATGGCATTCTTGAAATAACAGGTTTGGTAGAAGAGAGAACAGATTAGTGGTTGTGAGGGGTTAGGGATGAGCTACAGAAAGAGGTAAGAATGAGTATAAAGAGATAGTATGAAGGTGCCTTCTGGTGATGGAATGATTCTGTATTTTCTCTATCATAGTGGTAACATGGGTCTACACATGTAGGAAAATTGCATAGAACAAATTAATACATGTAAAACTGGTTAAATTTTAACAAGATATGTGGAATGTATCAACATCATTTTCCTAGGAGTTATATGTTACTATGAGGGAAACTGAGTCAAGAGTAAATAGGACCATTCTGTATATCTTTTTTATTATTTGTTGTAGAGCTATAATTTTTCAAAAGAGTTTTTTTTTTTTTTTTTAAAGAAACCTGCTGCATTTACAGAGATTTTATGTGCATTTGTTTGCCAATAGGGTCATTTTGCTAATATTGCCATAACAAAATACCATAGTCTCAGCAACTTAAACAACAGAAGTTTATTTTCTCACAGTTTTGGAGACTGGAATTCCAAGATCAAGTTGCTAGTACATTGGGTTTCTTCTGAGGCCTCTCTTCTTGGCTTGCAGCTAGTCACCTTCTCGTTGTGTCTTCATATGATCTTTCTTCTGTGTATGTGCTTCCGGTGTCTTTCCGAGCGCCTAGATTTTCCCTTTATATGAGAACACCATTAAAATTGAATTAGGACCCACCTTCATCGTCTCATTTTAATTCAATTGCCTATTTAAAGGCCCTGTTTCCAGTAATATCTCATTCCGAAGTAATGAGAATCAGTGTTTTAGCATGTGAACTTTGGGGAGAAGAGACACAGTTCAGCCCATACTACTAAAAAACCATAGAGAAACAGATTCCCTATTTCTCACAATAGATTCACAAGAGATAAATGTCTTATATTGTCATCAAATGTCAGTATGAATCTAGAGCAACACTAGAGGCTGTGCCTGGAGATTAAGCCATTTATGGTCAGTGGTTTTTATTATTTTCTTTTTTGCTTGTGTGTTGCTCAGAAGAAAAATCCTAAAGTTACCTCCTTAAAAAAATTCATATTGATGCTATTTTTCTATTCTACTCAATGAGACAACTAATCCAAAATTATAGGTGAAAGTCTGGCCAGTGTTGGGGTGATTCATTTCTTGTAGCCATCTACACTTATCAGGAAAATTGCCCGCTCACCCAAGAATTCATGGTTGTCTGGATAATCTCACTAAAGTGTAGGAGAACCCACAACCCTGATGTCTGATGCTCACTGTCTCCCTTGTAACTACTGCAGATTCCAGTGAGAAACCACTTTCATGTATGTGTTCTTTCTTTGAGTCATTAAAACATCATTTTGTTTTTCTTTTCAACAGTATGCTTTGTCTTACATGTCACGTTGAAAGAGGAAAAATGGATGCTCCCTGATATTTTTAAGTAAATATAATTTGTGGCCTGGCCTTAGCTTGCATCTCTTTCAACTGCGTCTTGTTAACATTCTCTTCTCAGGAATTGATGGGTACAATCTCAGTTCAGATCTCTGTCTTTCTGTCTTTCATTTGAGAACGCATCATTTGTTTGCCTTCAGCATTTGTTCTTAGAACTGTTTCTTCTAGAATGACATGGACACAGATCCCCATAATCCTAATCCTAATCCCACAATTTCTACCCACTTGATTTCCAGGCAACACACACACATGTGTGTGTGTGTGTGTGTGTGTGTGTACATATGTATATATGTGTATATATATCTCTACAAAAGTAAGAAAGAGGAAAAGGCAAACATTATTTTGACCACCTTACAAATCTGTACTTTATCTCCCAACATCTAAAATTATTTATTTATCAGAATATCTGTAGCCAAAAGATATTCCTTGAAATATCAGGTCATGCAGTTTCCTCATAATGTCACATCTCTCCATTCAGCAAACATTTTGAGTGTTTACTCTATGTCTGTCATTTTCTTGGTATGGACAGATGCTGACCATAAGAATAAAAACATTTTTGACATCCTTTGTCGAAAATATACATGGTGAATCTTGTATTCAATGACACGATTTATAGTTAGAAAAGATAATTGTTACGTATTTAAGAAATAGTTTTAATTGAAAAATTATTTTGGCTTATCTTCACCCAGTTTTAATGTTGGTGAAAGATATCTTCTTTTTTGTACACTGTGATTTATATATACACATGCACACATAATATGGTATTTATCATGCTTCTTCTGCGAAGAAATGTAAACAACACCATTCTCAGCTTAAGTTTTCCAGCCATTTAACTTGATGGTCATTCCATGTTTAGAAACACCAAGCATGTCAAATTTAATGTTTTGACAGAAATGCAACATTTGCTATTTGTTGGTGTGATCATCTATCTGAAATTTGAAGTATCTTTTCTACATATAAAGAAGTTATATAAGCATCATCAACATTATACTAGGCACACATACATATAGAAATGGCCTGTGATCTAGAACACACAGTGTTCCATTCTTACTCCATTTCTGATTCTCTGAAAACCTGAATTTGTTGTGTCTTATAACTATTGCGACAAATTAAAGTCCGCACTAAACAAGACATTCACGAGAGATAAATGTTTTATATTGTCATCAAATGTCAGTTTGAATCTGGAGCAACACTAGAAGCTGTGCCTGGAGATTAATTTAAGTCATTTGTGGTCAGTGATTCATTGTTCTTGTCTAAGAAGCAATGACATATTGAAAAATGAACTGATTCTCTCCCTCTCTCTCTCTGTGTTTCTTTGATTCACTGTACTAGCATTTTGTCTCTCCTTCATATTTAATTAGTTACATTGCAATAAGCAGAGAATGAACTTGATTCTTCTAGTAATTTTGTTCTATTTGTCAATCTACTTAGTGTGTATTTAAAAGATACCGATTTCAGTACAAGAATCATGTCAAAACCATTTGGCATTTAATCAATTTATCAAATGCATATCAAATACTTTTCCAACTGAAAATATGTACAGATAGGGCCAAACTGACACTGGAAAAAGGAAATAGGAACAAATTATTTGTTAATAAATGAAAAGATAAATAATTTGTGTATTAGGTTATTTCATATACAGTATTTTTCTGTAAGAATTATAATTAAGAATTTTAAATAAATACCTCAAAAGAACAATTTAAAAGATAATTGAAATTCTTCACAAAACTGTATTGCTTAGAAGCATCTTCTTAAGACCAGAACTGAATGAAAATAACATAGCAATAATATTTTATATTCACTAGCACTTGTCAAATTTTAAAGCATATTCATAATCATTTCCATTCAAGTAGAAGATAGTCATTGCACTCTACAATTTTCAAAAAAATTAAGCGTGTGGTTTCTCAACATCATATGCAATTTAAATTCAACCTAATGACATCAACTGGGAAAAAAAAAGATGTTCGTCTGATTTTCCTTATTATCTTTTTCATTATTGAGCCAGAACCATTATATTCTTTAACACTGAGCAAATATATCAGACTCACTAAAGTAGAAAATCTAAAAATGGAGTTACTAATAACCCATAAATGCATTGGTTAATACTGGTTTATAGATCATTATTTTAAAGAGAACCCTAAAATTCTGAAAGGACATTCCCTACCTACCATTGCACCTTTATGTCCTAAACTCCAAACATCACTGCTACCAAGTCAAATGGAATTACTGGATTTAGATGGTAGTTTCCTCTTTCTGGAATATGGACTTAAAATATTGTATTAGAGTAGAGATTATTTTAAGGGTAACATCATAATACTATATATTGCTTAAATGTTTGTGTGTGTTCTATTTAGGAAGTTTACTTTTGAAATGAATATAGTATATGTAGTTCACATCAGAACCAACCAAATGCATTAACACAATGCACTATACTGTAAAATCCTTGTGTTTTATTAAATATACACTTGAGCACATATTTCAAATATTGTCCATATAGTCCAATGTCTGCCAGTTGGTGCAGTTGCTAAATGTAAACTTTATCTATTTGATCTTTAAATTTATTTAATAATTAAGGATTATGTTTTGTTCATTTTATAACAAGGACAGAATATGAAATAAATTGTTTTTAATTTTATAAAACCCAAACATCAATTGCTTGTAAAAATAATGCACTCTTGACTAGGTGATCCTAGTTTGTACTCTTCCAATATATCAGCAATTGTTTTATTAATGGCTCACCTTTAGAGTCTTTACAAAGCACTTCACTTAGCTTTCTAGAACGGAGGTTAAAAATCAGCCGTCCCTTGCTATTTATAAATTCCACCTGTGAGAGGAGACATGTCCAGGAAGTCTGAGGGGTGGGCCAAGGACATTAAATATCATCACATGTATGCTTAGTGTTGGTATTTATTAGACAATTAATACGTATTAGCTCTCCTTAATTCTCGGACCTAAGTGTTTACGGGTGAAAACATCACAGCACTCTCCAAAGTTTAATTTCTATCAGCACCATTTCACAGACTAGGATTACAAACAACCAATTTTGGAAGTCTATATAAATGCTGGATATAGAAAAATAAAATCCTTGCATTTCTAGCTCTCCAAGCGTTATCTTGCCATCAGGTAGCTTTAGGATTTTTGGTTTTGATTTGTCTTACTTTTGTGTATTCACATCTGAAGGAAGTTATTTGTTGAACTTCTACTTACAAGATAATTTTGATGAAAAGATTTATTTAATCAATGGTCTTATAATCCATGAAGAACAAGTCGAAGCTGGACATTCAGGTTCAGGATGCTGGCATTATTTCATCTCCCTTCTCCTTTCATCACACATGGGTGCATACACAATAGAATGAATTAACCAATATTCCCAGGTAATAATTTTAGACATTTTCTGATTGAATGTAGTATACACATATTCAATTCTGATTACTAAACATCTTCCTTATAAACCCATTAACTTTTTCTTGTATGTAATCAATAGTGAACAAAAGTAAGATTTCTCAGAGAAATTATTGTAATGATTTGGAACTAGTTATGTATCTAAGTATCATCTTGGGCGTAACGTTTACTGATCACAAGGTAAAACATGATCTTTAATTAAAACGCATTAGTTTTAAGAGAAGTTTTAGGTTCACAGCAAATTTAAGAGGAAGACATAGAGACTTCCCACATATCACCTACCCCACATATGAGCAGCCTCCCCTCTTGCCAACAACCCCCATTAAGAGTGGTACATTTGTTACAATCGACAAACGTACATTGATATTTCATAATCACCTGAAGTCCATAGTTTACATAGGGCTGACTATTGATCTTGTACCTTTCATGGGTTTGGACAAATGTATAATGACATGTATCCAGCAAAGCAGTATCTTACAGAGCAGTTTCCTTGCCTTGGAAATCCACTGTGTTTCACCTGTTTATCACTTCCTCCTCCCACACCCTGGCAACCACGGCTTCCCAAGGCTATAAACATCCCTGTGCAGTGATACCTTCAACTCCTTTGGGTAAATACAAAGGAGTTCAACTGCTGGGTTATATAACATGATTTTTTTAAAAACCAAATAGTCTATGGTTTCAGAAATTTTCTTTGGTTCAGAAAAATAATACTGTATTTTATGTATATACCTGTTTTAAGAACTGATATCACAAATAGGCATCATATGTGATTTAATGTCCTGGTTTGTGACAGTCTTTAAGACAATCAGTTAACTGATTTTTAAATAAATTTGAAAGCCCTTTTTGATAGTTATGAAATTCAATAATGCTTACACTTTAATACAAATGGAATTAAATCTCATTTTAAATAGAATGACAAACCCCAACAGTTTAATGAAAATAAACTTGGATGCAAGTTTTAGCCTTCTGGTGGAATTCTGCCAGAAAAGCTTTCACTAGATAACAATCACTGTAATTATAATAGCAACTGACAATGGCTTAAACATGACCCACACACATCCTTCTAAAATCACAAAGCTCTTAAACGATAACATGGTCAATGACAGGGTTACGGGCACGACTGTAAAAACCCAGGACGAGAAGAAAAGGAAAAGCAAGTGGCTCATACAAAGAAGATCGTCAAACCTGCTGGGATAATTTAGATAATTAATTTTGTCCTTGAATTGAAAATGTTCTTTTAAATTTGATGTATTTTCCACTCTTTTTAATTTTCCTTATAATTTTAGAAAAGTTGAGTGATATAATTGATTTGAAATTAAGCATAAGTGGCATTTTGATGTGGACCCTTGCTTGATATTCCTTTGGTTTATATTACTAAAAAATTGCAATCAACTGAAATATTTTAAAAGAAATTTTACAATTCCAGTAGTAGACGCTTTATTAAACCATTGTATAGATGTAGTTATGTTTCTTACTAAAGTTAAATCATATTCACTATATATGCATGTAAACATGTATATAGTATGTGTATATGTGTGCACATGTATTATACACATGTATACACTCATACATTTACATAAATACACATATATGTATACACATATACATAACATAAATACACATATATGTATTGAGTATAACCAAATATCTATGCTGCTTGGGAATTTGAATAAGTATGGAGAGTGAATAATTAGACATAAAAAATGTAAATTAATTGAAACACAAATGTTGACTACACAAAGTCCAAGGTAAGAATTTCAGCAGTGAGCTGTTTAGGTGTTTGTAAGTTGTCCAAGACTACCAATTGAATCATTGGTGTTTCTGGGAGGAAACACAGCTTTTGCTGTGATATAGAATAATGTTCTGAATTTGTCATTTAATAATCAGAAAATACTTGCTATTTCCAAAAAAAAAAAAAATCCTATGCTCAAATATTGCTATAAAATAGGAAACTAGAGTGGAAAAGTCAAGAATGGAATCAATGCCCCCAGTTAAGCAGTTAATCACTCAAAAGGTCTAGTTAGTAGGATCAAGACCCTGCTTTTTTAGTATCTATTAAAATAAATGAAAAACATCAAAGTAAAGGAAAAATCAACCTTATACAAAGGAGAAATAATTGAATTCTACCTACTCTTACGACCTTAGTAATTGAAGCATTGCTTCACTTTCTAATTTGGATAATCTCATTAACTGTTTTCTACCTTATGCCTTTGCATGTTCCATGAGCTCTTTGTCAAATGCAATCCTATCTTTTCTGGCATTCTATACTTTTCAACATAATTTTTAAATTCGCCACATAAAAACGCCTTCCCAATTAATTTTGCCCCATTCTGATGTCTCGCTTCATTCAGCATTTACATTCCATGTTACTTTACATAGACTAATGTGTTTTTAAATTGTCCTTAATTAGAAAATCTATTGAATCACTAAAGAATTATTTTTTATTATTTACTATTTAAAATACACATGCTTATTAATAATTTATGTTAGTTCGTTTTCACGCTGCTGATAAAAACATACTCGAAACTGGAAGCAAAAAGAGATTCAATTGGACTTACAGTTCCATATGGCCAGGGAGGCCTCAGAATCATGGCAGGAGGTGAAAGGCACTTTTTACATGGCGACAGCAAGGGAAAAATGAGGAAGAAGCAAAAGTAGAAACGCCTGATAAACCCATCACATCTCGTGAGACTTACTCACTATAACAAGAATAGCACCGGAAAGATTGGTCCCCATAATTCAATTACCTCCCCTTGGGTCCCTCCCACAACATGTGGGAATTCTGGGAGATACAACTCATGTGATTTGGGTGAGACACAGTCAAAGCATATAATTATTTAACATTATAAAACAAAGGCATTGCATTTAAATGAGTTAATTTTCTTTCTACTAGAAATGTTAGAATAAATTCTATCTTAACAGCTACACAATTTTGATGATCAGCTTTTCTAGAATTTAAGGATAATTATTTCTAACATATAAGTACTTCTTGAAAGAACAGAACCAATTTTGAAAACTAAGTTTAAACATACTAAACTTAGTGGTTAAATTTTTTTTCTGGGAACATCTCAAACTGCTTCTATTAGTATCAATATGTGTACATATGTTTGCAAGTAAAGCCAAAGTTAGACCTTATAGTAGTCTTTCTTGTATTTTTTTAATTTTTAATTTTTGTGATTGCATAGTAGGTTTATATATTCATAGATGACACAAGACATTTTGATACGGCATACAACATATAATAATTACATCAAGATAAATGAATATCCGTCCCCTCAAGCATTTACCCTTTCTTTGTATTAAAAACAATCCAATCATACTCTTAAAGTTTTTTTTTTTAATTTGCAATAATATCATTGGCTGTAGGCACTCTGTCGAGCTGTCAAATAGTAGGCCTTATCCATTCTATCAAAGTGTATTTTTGTGCCCTTAACTGTTCCCACTCCCCCACCACCCCAGTCCCCGGTAACCTTCATTCTAATCTCTATCTCTATTAGTTCAATTGTCTTAATTTTTTTTTTTTTTTTTTTTTTTTT
>NW_016827312.1:348747-353572 GCF_001698545.2 Rhinopithecus bieti
TTTCACCGTGTTAGCCAGGATGGTCTTGATCTCCTGACCTCGTGATCCACCCGTCTCGGCCTCCCAAAGTGCTGGGATTACAGGCTTGAGCCACTGCGCCCGGCCAATTGTCTTAATTTTTAGCTCACACAAGTGAGAACATGCCAAATTTGTCTTTCTGTGCTTGGTACATTATATTATTTCATTTAATATAATGACCTCCAATTCCATTCATGTTATTGCAAATAACAGTATCTCATTGGTTTTTATGGTTCAACAGTACCCTATTATGTATATGTACTATATTTTCTTTGTCCATCCATCTGTTGATAAACACTTAGGTTGCATTCAAATCCTGGCTATTGTGAATAGTCCTGCAATAAACATAGGAGTCTTCACTTCACATTTTTTTAATATACTGATTTCCTTTATTTTGGCATATACCTAGCAGTAGAATTACTGGATCTTATGGTAGTTCCATTTTTAGTTTTTTGAGGAAACTGCAAACTGTTCTCCATAATGGTTGTACTGATTTACGTTTACAACAGTATGAAGGTTCCCTTTTTTCCAGCATTTGTTATTTCCTGTCTTTTGGGTAAAAGCCATTTTAACTGGGGTAAGATAATATCTCATTATAGCTTTGATTTCCATTTTTCTGATGATCATTGATGTTGAGCATCTTTTCATATACCTGTTTGCCATTTGCATGTTCTCTTTTGAGAAATGTCTATTCAGATCTTTTGGCTGTCTTTAATCTAATTATTAGATTTTTTTTCCTATAGAGTTGATTGAGCTCTTTTTATATTCTAGTTGAAAGATGAATAGTTTGCCAATATTTTCTCCCATTCTGTACACTGGCTCTTCACTTTGTTGATTGTTTCCTTTGCTGTGCAGAAGCTTTTTAACTTGGTGTGATCCCAGTTGTCTATTTTTACTTTGGTTGCCTATGTTTGTAGGATGTTACTCTAGAAATATTTGCCCACTCCAATGTCCTGGAGAATTTCCTCAACATTTTCTTGTAGTAATCTTACAGTTTGAGGTCTTAGATTTAGGTCTTTAATCCATTTTGATTTGATTTTTGTGTATGGTGAGAGATCATGGTCTAGTCTCATTCTTCTGCATATAAATATCCAGCTTTCCCAGTATCATTTATTGAAGAGACTGTCCTTTATCTAATGATGTTCTTGATATCTTAGTTGAGAATGAGTGTACTGTAAAAGTAAGAATTTGTTTCTGGTTTCTCTATTCTGTTCCAGTGGTCTGTGTGTCTATTATTATGCTGGTACCATGCTGTTTTGATTACTGTAGCTCTGAAGTATACTCTGAAGTAAAGTAGTAATTCTTTATGTTTTTTTCTTTTTGCGCACGATAGCTTTGGCTATTCTGTTTTGTTTGTTTGTTTGTTTGTTTTTGTTTTTGTTCCATATACATTTTTGGATTTTCCTTTCTACTTCTGTGAAGAATGTAATTGGTATTTTGACAAGGACTGCATTGAATCTGTAGGTTGACTTGGATAGTATGGACATTTTAACAATATTGATTTTTCCAATTCATTAACAGAATATCTTTCCATTTTTTGTGTCCCCTTCAATTTATTTCACAAATTTTTAAAGTTTATTTTATTTTAATTTCTTTTAATTTTCTAAACGTTTATCTTAAGTTCATGCAGCTTTGTTACACAGGTAAACCTGTATCATGGGGGTTTGTTTTACAGATAATTTCATAATCCAGGTATTAAGCCTGGTACCCATTAAGTATTTTTCTTGATCCTCTCCCTCTTCCACCCAGCAACCCCAAGAAGCCCCAGTATGTGTTGTTCTTCTCTAAATTTCTGGTGTTTTCTCATCATTTAGCTCCCACTTATACATGAGAATATGTGGTATTTGATTTTCTGTTTCTGCATTAGTTTGCTAAGGGTAATGACCTCCAGCTCCATCCATGTCCCTGCAAGGGATATTCTCTCTCTCTCTCTCTTTTTGTTTTTTTAATGGCTGGATAGTATTCCATGGCATTTAGGTTGATTCCATGTCTTTGCTATTCTGAATAGTGTTGCAATGAACATCTGTGTGCATGTCTTTATAACAGAATGATTTATATTCCTTTGGATATAGGCCCAGTAATAGGATTTCTGGGTCAAATGGCATTATTCTCTTTAGGCCTTTGAGAAATCACCACATTGTCTTCTTCCACAATGGCTGAACTAATTTACACTCTTTCTAAGAAAGTATATATATATGTTCCTTCTTCACAGCCTAGCCAGCATCTGTTATTTTCTGACTTTTTAATAATAGCCATTCTGAGTTGCATGAGATGGTAGCTCATTGTGGCTTTTATTTGCATTTTCTCTAATAATCAGTGATGTTAAGCTTTTTTTCATAGGATTGTTGGCTGCATTGAGAACTTATTTTGAAAATTATCTGTTTATATTTTTTGCTCATTTTTTAATCAGTTTGTTAGGGATTTTTTTCTTGTAAATTTGTTTAAGTTCTTTACAGATGCTGGATATTAGACCTTTGTCAGGTGTATAGTTTACAAAAATTTTCTCCCATTCTGTAGGTTGTCTGTTTAGTATGTTAATAGTTTCCTTTGTTGTGTGTAGCAGCTCTTTAGTTTAATTAGATCCCATTTGTCAATTTTTGCTTTTGCTGAAATTTCTTTGCTGTCTTTGTCATGAAATCTTTGCTTGTGCCTAGGTCCTGAATGGTATTGCCTAGGTTGTCTTCCAGGGTCTTTATAGTTTTGGTTTTTACATTTAAGTCTTTAATCCATCTTGAGTTTATTTTTTGTTTATAGTGTAAGGAAGTGGTCCACTTTCAATCTTCTGCATATGACTAGCCAGTTATCACAGCACCATTTATTGAATAAGGAATCATTTCCCCATTGCTTGTTTTTGTCAGGTTTGTTGAAGATCAGATGGCTGTAGGCGTGTGGCCTTATTTCTAGGTTCTTTATTCTATTCCATTGTTCTATGTGTCTGTTCTTGTACTAGTATCATGCTGAACGGGCAAAAGCTGGAAGCATTCCCCTTAAAAACTGGCACAAGACAATAAAAATCCTTTTTCAAGCATTTTGTTGTCCCTCATTCTGTTGATACGATGTATCACCTTTACTATTTGTGTATGTTGAATCATGCTTGCATTTCTGGAGTAAATTCCAGTTTGTTATGATGAATGATCTTTTTATTATTGAATTTGGTTTGCTAGTATTTTGTTGAATATTTTTGCATCAATGTTCATCAAATATTGTGGCCTCTGTTTTTTGTGTTTTTAATGTGTCTGTCTCATTTTAGTAACAGGGTACAGGCCTCATAGAATGAGTTTGGAAGTATTCCTTCCTCCTATGTTTTTCAGAACAGTTTGAGTAGGATTGATATTAGTTCTTTAAATTTTTGGTAAAATTCAGCAGTGAAGGCATCAGGTCCAGAGCTTTACTTTGCTGGAAGACTTTTTATTTGATCTCATTATTTGCTATTGGTCTATTCAAGTTTTCAAATTATTCATGGTTCAATCTTTGTAGGTTGTCTATGTCTAAGAATTTATCCATCTCATCTAGATTTTCCAATTTCTTGGCATGTAGTTGCTCATAGTAACCTCTAATGATCCTTTGGATTTCTGCAGTATTTATTGTAATGTCTCTTTTTTCATCTCTGGTTTTATTTACTTGGGGTCTTCCTTTTTTTTTTTTTTTTTCTTAGTTACATCTGGTTAAATGTCAATTTTATTTATGTTTTCAGAAAACCAACTTTTCATGTCATTAATCTTTTGTATTGTTCTCTTCATTTCAATTTTATTTATTTCTACTCTGATCTTTTTTTTTTTTTCCTGCTAACTTTGGGTCAATTTATTTGCTCTTGCTTTTCTAGTTCTTTAAGATGCATCATTAGGTTGCTTATTTTTAGTAGAACTTTTTCTATTTTTTAAATGTAGGTGCTTATATCTATAATTTTTCCTATTAATACTGCTTTCACTGTATTACATTGGTTGTGGTATGCTCTGTCCATTGTTTGTTTCACAAAATTTTTTGATTTCTTCTTTTATTTCTTCTTTGACTCATCAGTAATTCAGGAGCATATTGATAATTTCCATGTGTTAGTATCATTTTCAAAATTCCTCGTTATTGATTTCTACTTTTATTGTGGTTAGAGAACATACTCAATATAATTTATATTTTGGGTTTTTTCTGACATATTTTGTGGCCTAATATATAGTCTATTGTTGAGAATGATACATGTGCTTAGGAGAAGAATGTGTATTCTGCAGCTGTTGGATGAAATGTTCTGTAAATATCTGTTAGGTCCGTTTAGTCTGTAGTGCAGATTAAGTTCAATTTTTTTTGTTGTTGATTTTCTGTCTGGATGATCTGCCCAATGCTGAAAGTGGAGTGTGGAAATCTCCAGCTATTCTTGGAGTATATCTGTCTCTTTAGTCCTAATAATATTTGCTTTATGCAGCTAGGGGCTTTAGTGTGGGGTGCATATATATTTACAGTTGTTATATCCTCTTGCTGAATTGATCCCTTTATCATTATATAATGGCCATCTTTGTCTCTTTTTATAGTTTTCATCTTGAAATCTATTTTGGCTGAAATAAATATAGCTATTCCTGCGTCTATGTCTTTATTGTTCTTGTAGGCCACGGATCCCTGGGTCTTGTAATTTTTTTTTTTTTTTTTTTTTTTTTTTGACATGGAGTCTCGCTCTGTCGCCCAGGCTGGAGTGCAGTGGTGCCATCTCGACTCACTGCAAGCTCCGCTGCCCGGGTTCATGCCATTCTCCTGCCTCAGCCTCCCAAGTAGCTGGGACTACAGGTGCACACACCTGGCTATTTTTTTTTTTTTTTTTTTTTTT
>NW_016827312.1:353843-379834 GCF_001698545.2 Rhinopithecus bieti
AGTAGCTGGTACTACAGGCGCCCATCACCATGCCTGGCTAATTTTTTTTGTATTTTTAGTAGAGATGGGGTTTCACCATGTTAGGAAAGATGGTCTCAATCTCCTGACCTTGTGATCTGCCTGCCTCATCCTCCCAAAGTGCTGGGATTCCAGGCATGAGCCACCATGCCCAGCCAGGTCTTATAACTTTAATTATTCAGTCATTCTGTCTTTTCAATGGAGTGTTCAGTTCATTTACATTCAGTGTTATTACTGATAAGTAAGGACTTAGTCCTGCCATTTTGTTATTTGTTTTCTGGTTGCCTTGTGGTCTTCTCTTCTTTCTTTTCTTCCTTCCTGTCTTCCTTTCAGAGAAGGTGATTTTCTCTTGTCGTATGTTTACATTTCTTACTTTTTATTTTCTCTGTATCTGTTGTAGGTTATTTTCATTTGAGATTTCCATGAGGCTTGCAAACAATATCTTATAACACACTAGTTTAAGCTGATGACAACTTAGCATTGATTGCATAGAAACAAGCAAAGAGAAAACTAATAAAATTTTTATAGTTTAAATTTGTTCCCCTGATGTTTAACTTTTTTTCTATTTATACTTTATCATACTCTCTATATCTTGAAAGTTTGTTGTAGTCATTATTTTTATCAGTTTGCCTTTCAGTCTTTCTACTCAAAATGTATGAGTAGTTCACAAACCACAATTATGGTGTTATCGCATTCTGTGTTTTTCTGTGTACTTGCTCTTACCAGGGAGTACTGTACTTTCTTATGAGTTCTAATTGCTTATTAACATCCTGTGCTTTCAGATTGAAGAGATCCCTTTAGCATTTCTTGTAGGACAGTTCTGGTTTTGATAAAATCCCTCAGCTTTTGTTTGTCTAGAAAATATTTATCTTTTCTTTATGTTTGAAGGATAGTTTTGCTGGATATGCTATTCTAGGATGAAGGTTTTTGTTTTTGTTTTTTTTCCTTCAGCACTTTAAATATGTCATGCCACTCTCTCCTGGCCTCTAAGGTTTCTGCCGAGAAGTCTACTGTCAGACATATTGGAGCTCCATTTGGTGTTATTTGTTTATTTTCTCTTGCTGCTTTTAGAATTCTTTCTTTGTCCTTGACTTTTGAGAGTTCATTAAATGTCTTGAGGTAGTCTTATCTGGATTAAATCCACTTGGTATTTTACAATCTTCTTGTACTTAAAATATTAATATCTTTCTTTAGGTTTGTAAATTTCTCTGTTATTATCTCTTTGAATAAACTTCTATCCCATCTGTCTCTCTACCTCCTCTTTAAGGCGAATACTCTTTAGATTTGTCCTTTTGAGGCTGTTTTCTGTATCTTATAGGCATCCTTTATTATTTTTTTGTTTTGTCTCCTCTGACTGTGCATTTTCAAATATCCTGTCTTCAAATTAACTGATTCTTTCCTCTGCTTCATCAGTTCTAATGTTGAGACTCTGATGCATTCATTATTCTTTATTAAGTCAATTGCACCTTTCAACTCCATAATTTCTGTTTGATTTTTTTCAATTATTTCAATCTCTTGTCAAACTTTTCCAATAGGATTCTGATTTCTTTCTAACTGTGTTATCTTGAATTTTTTTGAGTTTCCTCAAAATAGCTATTTTGAATTTTTTTTCTGAACAGTCACATATCTCTGTCTTTCCTGGACTAGTCACTGGTGTTTTATTTAGTTTTTTTTTTTTTTTTTTTTTTTTTTTTTTTTTTTTTTTTTTTTTTTTTTTTTTTTTTTTTTTTTTTTTTTTTTTTTTTTTTTTTGGTCAGGTCTTGTTTTCCTGGATGGTCTTGATGTTAGCAAATGTTCATTGGTGCCTGGGCATTGAGAAGTTAGGTATTTATTGTAGTCTTTGCACTCTGGGCTTGTTTGTACACATCCTTATTGGGAAGGATTTCCCCGTAATTGAAGGGACTTGGGTGTTGTGATCTAAGATTTTGGTCACTGCAGCCATATCCGCACTAGGGGGCGCCCCAAGTCCAGTTACACTGTGGATCTTGCAGACTCAGAAGTACTGCTATGGTGGTCTTAGATAAGATATGGAAGAATTATCTGGATTACCAGTCAGAGACTCTTGTTCTCTTCTCTTACTTTCTCCCCCCAAATGGAGTCTCTTTCCCTGTGTTGAGCTGCCTGAAGGTGGGGAAAGGGTGACACAAGATCCCTTGTGACCACTACCACTATGACTGCACTGTGTCAAACCTGCAGCCAGCACAGCACTGCATGTCCCCCATGCCCTGTTGTAACCACTACCTGGCTACCGTCTATGTTCACTCAAGGCCCTGGGGCTCTACAATTAGCAGGTGGTGAAGCCAGCCAGCCTTTGCGTCCTTCCCTTCAGGCTTCAAGTTCCCTTCAATCCCAGGTTCATCCAGAGATGCATTCCAGGAGCCAGGGCTTGAAAGAAGAAAACTTAGGCATCTACTTTGTGCTCTATTCTACTGTGGCCTAGCTGGCACGCAAGTGGCAAGGCAAAAGTGCTTCCCACTGTTCCCTTCCTCCCCTTTCCACAAGCAGAGGCATCTTCCCTTATGACCACCCCTACCTCACCCCATAGCAAATACCGACTGGATGCTGCTGATGCTCATTCAAGGTCCAATGGCTCTTTAGTTAGATTCTGGTGAATGCTGCCAGGCTTGGGATTCTTACTTCAGGGAAATGGACTTCCCTCTGGCCCAGGGCAGGTCCAGCAATGCCATCTAAGAACCACGACCTTAAATTCATGACCCCAAGAGACTACTTTGGGCTCTACCCCACTGTGTCTGAACTGGTACCTAAGCTGCAAGATAAAGTCAACTTTATGCTTCCCTCTTCTTTTCTCAAGCAAAAGGAGTCCATCCTTATAGCCATCACAGTAGGGAATGTGCTTCATCACACTTGAAGCCAGTATGTTTATGAGTCTCACCCAAGACCCACAGTAAGAACTGCCTAGGTACCTACACTGATTATTAAGGACCCAAGGATTCATTAGTCAACAGATAATGAATCCTGCCAAAACTAGGTCCTTCCTTTCAAGATAGCAGGTGCCCTTCTGGCTCATGGTGTATCTAGAAATGTTGTAAAGGAGGTTGACCTCTGGACTCTGTCAGGTACCCTATTCTACTATGGCTGAGCTGGTATCCCACTTGCAAGACAAAGTCCTCTTTACGCTCCTCTCTCCTCTTCTCAAGTGGAGTGAAGAAGTGTCTCCCAGTGCTATGGCTGTGCTGCCTGTGGCTGAGGAAAGGGTGACTGTCACAGCTGGTGTCTCATTAGGTCGTGTGTTCTTCCAAGTCCACTGGCTCTGAGCTCAGCACAGCACCAGGACTTGCCCAGGAATTGCAGTCCTTGTGGCTTATACTACCTTTTAAATTTATTTAGAACTCCAGAGCTGTTTGATCTGTGGTGCTGAGGCTTCCTGGAACTTAGGTTCTGACTGCTGGAATGGGCAATTCCCATCTGGCTATGGATGGTCTGAATGCTCGCTCCTGGCCACCATCTGAGTTCTGCCCAGTGTTTCTTGCTGTTATGACAGAGCAGCAGCACTGAATTCCAGTGCAAGGTCCCGTGATCACTGTGGTCTCCCTCCCCAAAGTGCAGATTCTCTCTCCAGGCCACACAGCCTCTGCTGGTGGCGGCGAGGTATGGCGTCAGCAATTCATGACTGTGTTTCCCACCCACTTCGAGCAGCTTTCAGTGATATGAAGTGAAAACCAAGTACTGTGATCACTCACTCAATGTTTCATTCTCATGAAACTGTTTTTGTGTGTGGTTGCTCAATTTGGTGTTTCTGAGGGGCAGACAATCAGTGAAAGCTTCTATTTAACCATTTGGCTCCACCTCCTCTCCCCTTCCTGGTTTTAATATACTTCTCAAGCTAACTAAATAAAAGTTTCTCAGCAAAAAGAGTACTTTGCTCCTGGGGGGTATTGTGGAAATTTGTGGTTTTTGGTTGTCACAATGATTAGGGAAGCACCACTTAATGGGAGAATGCTAAAGGTGCTAAATAATGAATAGCACATCATAGTACTTAAAATAAACAAATAGATAAAAAGCTTCTTTATCACACACCAACACCTACACACAACCTTAAAACATCCCACTGAGCTTTAATATATATGAAAAACCTGCTCGGAATTTTGGCCACTTACGATATATCTTTGTTTAACATATAACACAAAGATTTTCTACATGACTTTAATTAATAGTAAATTGTCTAGGAATAGGAACTCTCTCCAACTTGAAGGAAGATTTTTTGTATTTTGTTTGAAAATTTATTAGATGTTATTCAATGTGTTGGAAAACCACATTACAAACCACACCACCGATCTATATTTGAGTCACTAATGAAATATTTTCTCTCTCACTTTGCCTTCATAGCCATCATATTCTGTTAATTTTGTATATCATAAGAATCTAACTGCTTTGTTTTCTCTTCTTGTGTTGTCATGGCTGAACACTAACACACACACATGTATCATTTTGTAATAAATAATTGCTTCTATATTTTTCTATTTTATTATTCTTTACAATTTTAAAAATTATGCATGCATATTCATTATATTGTCCATATGTTTTATTTTAGGACAGTAAAGCACTACAAAATATTTGTTATATGAGCAGGACATTGGGCCTAATAAGGTCGAGAGCCACTAGATACAATGGCAATGGCAGGATTGAACCTCCTTGGAGCTTATGAGGTCAACATTTTGCCTTCACAGCTATGCCTTTTCTAACACAGGGATAACCTGGAAAGGTTGTGCTGCATGTGGTGGCTAAGGAGAATAGGAATATAAGGACTGATTATTGTTAGTCCTGGTAGTTTCTATAGGGAATGTGAATATAAATACAAATTATAAACTTACAGGGTTGATCTTTCAGCAAGTTTGCAATGGGGGTCTGGTAGTATTGGGAAAAGATAGAGACTATTGACAGGAGCACCACAAGCTCTCTGGGTTTCTTATACAGACCTTTTAAGGGCAGTAAGGAGGTAGAGAAAAGGGCCACAAAATTATATCTAATGTCTCTTCTGTTGTTTTGCTCATGCTTTATACTTTTCAGACTTTCCTATTACTGTCTGCTTATTGTTCTTTGTTTATTATCCATCTAGCTAGCTAGCTAGATGATTTTGCTGTTACCTTTTCCAGCAATAGTCTCAATACAAAATATTTTTTAAATTGATGTATCCACTTTTAAGCTATTTTGTGTTACATGACTGGAACCAGGTTTTGAAGGCAAGTCTTAAAAAATCTTTTAAAATAGCATGTAGGTGGTATACTTTCACAGTCTCCACATATCAAAGGTATCTGTTTTCTTTACTTATAAAAGACAACTCAGTAGATATAAAATTCTTAAGATACAAATTTAAAAATACGAATGTTAAGATGTATTTACATGCATCTCCATTGACTTAAGATACGTATTTGGGGAAAAGATACGTGTTTGATGGATAATTCTGATTTTATTTAACCTTAGAATTTAACGTTTTGTATAAGATGGGCCAGGATGCTTTTGATGAGATTGTCTCAAATGTTCTCAATATTTTGATATATTTTGCTTCAGAAAATGTATTTGAATTATCTTTTATTGTTCTTTTCCTGTTGCTCAAAAAGTCTTCTTTAAACCAATCTATAATGCTTAAGTTGAATTTTCATTTTCTGTTTTTCTCATATCTTGTGTTTTCCCTCTTTTTTATTTATTTATTTTTTTTAGACAGAGTCTCGCTGGAGTGCAGTGGCAACATCTTAGTTCACTGCAACTTCCACCTCCTGGGTTCAAGTGATTCTAATGCCTCAGTCTCCTGAGTAGCTGAGGTTACAGATGTGCACCACCACACCTGGGTAATTTTTGTATTTTTAGTAGAAATGGGGTTTCACCATGTTGGCCAGTCTGGTCTCGAACTCCTGGCCTCATGTGATCCACTGCCTGGGCCTCCCAAAATGCTGGGATTACAGGCGTGAGCCACTGTATCCAGCCAGGTCATAAATTTTATCTTTTGAACTTTTCTTCTGCATTCTGGAACAGCTCTTCAGATCTCATCCTGTTACTTTCCATGCCAATTTTAATTTGTATGTCTCTGATACAGATTTTAAAATTCTGTCACTATGGTTTTGCTTTCCTTGTCGTTCTTCTTTATTTTTTCTTTATTATTATTCTTCTTTATTTCCCTTGCATAACTTTATTTCTCATGCTGTTTTTCATTTTCTCAACCTTGAGAATTTCTGCCACTATTTAATAAAAGCTTCATTGTTTTAATTGGTAACAATCAGCAACTTTTCCAAGCTTTCTTTTGAATCCTAAGATAATTATTTCCCTAGGATTGCATTTTATCTGATGTTTGATGATATTTTAACTTCTTTGTTTGGGAGCATTTTTCTTTCCTCTTTATCTTTTTCTGTTGTGTCTTTGGATTTTCCTTACTGCCAAGGTGGTGCTCTCTGGATCCCTCTTTTAGATATAAAAAGGCATACATGTAAATAGTTTCTATTTTAATTCCTAATGTCTGGAAAGCTTTCATTTACTACTTGAGATATTTTCTACACGTTTCCTAGTGCTGTGACACCACGAAAGATACAATACATGAAAGTCTTATTTCCTCAAAACTCACCACTTACAGAGCAACCTCTTGGGTGGCAGGCAGTATGCCACTTCAATTACAACATACTTCTTGCACACTCGTTTTCTGGAAAGAGAGAGAGATGTACAGATGATGAACAGCCCCCTAACTACCCACAAAAACCTTCATCATGCAATAGAAGAAAGGCTGCCAAGTTTTCTATTTTGAACAGTCCTTTTTTCTTTTTCTTATTTCAGTCAGACAGTGGCCCAGAGATGATGAAAAGTACATTTATATGGCCAGGTTTTCTCTATTCTAGATGTAAAATATGAATGGCCCACCGAGTGGATATTTCATTTCTATCCAATCAACCAGAATTAGTAAAAGTCTACCACATTCTGACAATAACTCTAATGTCACTCAATGTTATGTCACTCAATTTGTCAATGAAATTTTCAATGTAGTAAATTTGCATTTTTTGTTTTTATAGGAAAAGTCGTAAAGCAGTGAATACAGGATATTATTGCACAAATGCCAGCAGTCATGAGGGTCTGGGTACAGGCTGTGGCTGTACACCTTTTGTTGTTGAAGATGGGAGATAGTGATTTAGATTTTCACATGCAAACTTTGAGGTCTTCTGAGAACCAGCTAAAAGATTAAGCAGTTTGATCTGTGTGACTATACCAGAGGAAATGCTGACATTGGAGTTGTGGAGTTAGAAGTTTTGGTGTGTATGTGACCTTTAAATCTCTAGGGCTAAGTACAAAAAGCCCGTGATATACAAATCTTTAATTTATCAAGAAGAAATTGGAAACAGAAGCAAGAGTAAGTTGTATGATATAATCTAAGATAAAAAGGTATCTTCAGAAAGAACATATTTTCAACAAAGTCAAGAACTGAAGAGAGGTTAAACAGGATGAACCCGAGAGGGCTGACCTTTTCAAAATCTCAGTAATGTTTTAGAGATGAGTGTAAGAGGGGAGGTGGATTCTAAGCCCATAAATCCATAATGCAGTGAACTGATGAGTGAATGAAAAGTGAGGCCATGACTGGTAAATACAATTGCAAAAAATATGTCTTTGATGGAGGAGGATGAATAGGGTAGAAGTTTGCAGGGGAAGGATTGTCAAGAGGCTTTTTTAAAAACATAAAGATACCCTCACAGTTCATAAAATTGAGTTCACCCAAAAGAAGATTGAAAAGTGAAAGAATTGAGTCTATTGTTCTTAAAGTCTGTTTTTCCTATTAAAGGAAATAAAGCCTTTGGCAGAATTAATTTGTTGTATTGCAGTGTTTCTGTTATTTAACAATTTAAGTTAAGAGATGCATAGCTGTGGAAATGTATATAGTTGGCAAAACAGTGAAGTGGTTTGGAGCGTGGACTCAGGAGTTAGAGGGCCTGCATCTGCATCCTGGCTCGGCCACACACTAGCTGTGTGCACACATCTTTCCACCACAAAACTCTGCTAAGCTATCTGCATTTGAAGGTACATACATTGCATTTCTTCCTGTGGCAATGCATGAACTCTTTTTCCTGCATGATCATCTGCCCCTCACCTTCTTCTCTTTACTGGTTTATTCATATCAGTGGACAAACATGTTATAAAATCTCCCGTCTACTGAACATAACAAAATGTGACCCCTGTCACAGCACCATTTTTCTGCTTTCTTATGCAAAATCCTCAGAGTGTTGCCTGGTCCTGCTACTAACATTTCTGTCTCCTGTGTTCTCTCATGAACTTAGCCCTACATGGCTTTGCCTTCACCTCTCTACCCAAATTGATTTTCATCTTTTTATTTCTGAAAAAATATAAGGACTCAAACAGAGTAAATTACTCTTTTAAGAGAGAAAGATTCTCTGGGTTAGCAAAATGTATTTATTGTTTTAAAAAATACATATAGGGCCAGGCGCAGTGGCTCATGCCTGTAATTCCAGCAATTTGGGACGCCAAGGCAGGCAGATCCCCTGAGGTCAGGACCAGCCTGGCCAACATAGCGAAACCCCGGCACTACTAAAAATACAAAAATTAGCTGGGCATGGTGGCGCACGTTACTTGCGAGTAATCCCAGTTACTTGGGAGACTGAGGCAGGAGAATGGCTTGAACCCAGGACGTGGAGGTTGCAGTGAGCTGAGATCGCACCACTGTACTCCAGTCTGAGCGAAAGAGCCAGATTCCATCTCAAACAACAAAAACAAACAAAAAATATAAATTAAAAGCAATAGACCTTGCTCACAAGAATGCAAAATAATATGGCTGTCTTGGAAAACAATTTGGCACTTCCTTACAAAATTATACATATACTTGCCATGTGACCCAGTAATTGCACTTATAAGTATTAAGAAAAATGAAAACACATGCGGCAGACAGAAGCCACAGTGTCTGCTCCATGAACTTCACTGCTGGAATTCATGCATTTATAGAACTCTCTCTCCTTGAGTGAAGGCAGACCCCATGACTGGCTTCTAACTAATAGAACACAGCAAAGGTGACAGGATGTCAATCGCTTGTGATTGCATAATGTTATCTAAAGCTCCACCCTATTTCTACCCCACTCATGCTAGAGACTCTCCTTGCTGGCATGATGAAGTAAATCGCCATTTTAGAGAAGCATATTATGTAGCAAGGAACTTCAGGTTCAGCTTCTTGGGATCCAAAGGCAGCCTTTTGTTATTGAACAGCAAGAGGTCAGGGCCCTCTATTTCAAAAATGCAAAGAAATACTGCTACTCCTTGAGTAAGCTTGGCAACAGATTCTTCCCTAGTTGGGCCTAGTAATGAGTACCCAGTTTTGGCTAACACCTTGATTATAGCATAGCAGGGGACCCCGAGCTAAGTCATGCCTGGATTCCTGACCCAGAGAAATTGTGAAATAATAATTGGGTGCTTTTACAACTTATACATTTGTGGTAATTTATTATAGAGCAATCTAAAATGAATGTAACATATACCACTCCAAAACTGACAAGTAAATATTTGTATCAGCATTATTCTTAAAAGTCAAACCTAGAAATAGTACAAATATTTTAAATCTAATGAATAGATAAATAAATTGTGATATATCTATTCAGTGGAACACTACCCAACAAAAAAACAGAAACAGACTACTAAAATACAGAACAACATGGAGAATCTCCATGATATCATACTCATCAAAATAAGCCAGACATAAAGGAGTACCTGAGGTATGAGTTTGTGTGTAATTCCAGAGAAGGCCAAAATATAGTGACAGAATGAAGATCAGTGATTGACTGAGGCTAGGGGTGAAGGTAGGGAATTGACTGCAAAAGGGAATAGTAGAAAGTTCGAGGGTTGATGAAAATATTCTGTATCAGCACTGTCCAATAGAACATTTTGATGGACATATTCCATAATCTTCTCTGTCCTGTCTGGAAAGCACTAGTCACATAATGGCTATTGAGCATTTGACATGTAACTAGTTAAAATAAGGAAATGAATTTTTAATTTTAACTAGTTTTAATTAACTTTCTATATGCACATGGGACAATATGGTGCTGTATCATTTGATTGTGGTTGTGGTTATGTGACTGCACACATTTGCCAAAACTCATTGAACTACATACTGAAAATGAGTGAATCTTGTTGTATGCAAATTATACTTCAATTAAGCTGTTTAAAAAATAACAATGGAAACAACAGAAATATTTAGTAGTTATAATAATTACATCAGCTTCCTCTTTTCCCTTTTCCTAACCTCTTTGCTTCTGTATTCATTTCCTAGGGCTGTCATAGTGAAAATGACAAACCTGGGGCTTAAAACAACAGAAACTTTTTCTCTTACAGTTCAGGAGGCTAGAAGTCTGAACTTAAATTGTCAAAGGATCAGTGCCTTCTGGAACCTCTGTTCCAGAGGTAGAATACGCTCCCTGCCTCTCTTTGGCTTCCACTGTTGCCAGTAAACCTTGGGGTTCTTTTGACAGTAGCTTCGTCACTCTGATCTCTGCCTCCATCTTCATGCAGAGATTATCAAAGATAATCACTGATAATAGAACAAATTGAATTCATGTGTCACCTAACAGAATGCAGCAAGAGCAAAACTGCACTTTTCTGTGATTTTCCTGACAAAGATACAAAACCTGAATATAATTATGTGAAAACATCAGACAAAGCCCCAAATAACTGGCTTATAATTTTGTTGAATGTTGATGTCATGAAGTCAAGAAAAGACAGGAACTCTTTGATATTCAAAGAAACTAAAAATATAAAAAAAGAAATGTGTTACGTGAAACTGAGCTTGATCTTTTGTTATTTTAAAAAACATTATTTTAACATCTGATAAAATTGTAATGGGTTCTGAAGATTAGGTGATAGTAATATAATAATGTTAACTTCATGATTCTGAAGGTTTTATTGTGGTTATAGTGGGCAAGTGTTCTTTCAAGAGAAAATACACACTAAAGAATACAGGAGTGATGAGGCATCGTATCAGCAAAATACTCTGAAATGATTCAGGAAGAAAAAAGTTATTTGTACTGTACTTGCAACTTTTGAATTCAGGATTGTTTCAAAATAAACCAAATTTCGATTATTTCATAACATTATTATTTGCAAGTTGTACTTGCAATTTCTGTGTTTAAGACTATTTCAAAATAAACCAAGTAAATTATGAATATACGATAGGACATACATTGTTTCTGTGTTGAATAATACCATAAAATACATGAGAAAACTGCTAGAAATATGTAAGTCTAAAATACTGTATTTTTTAAACAAATTAGAGCTCTATCAGACTTTAACACAAAAGATCAAAATAGACATAAAGATGTATATTATTAAGCAGGAGTAGTAATACTATATTAAGTCGTGTAAGCAATAAAAAATAAGATTTTCTAAGAATTAACAAAATATTATAAAAATTATTCATATATTCCTTTGCATAAAAATTCCAGATGAATCCCAAAATGGTGACATTATAGCAGCCACATTCTTTCAAGCAATGCAATGCAACTAGAAATAATTTAAAGATATTTTGAAAACCATAAAAGGTGACAAATATTACAAAGGTTGAAAAGAAATGCTAAATAAAAATGTGATGAATCACATTAGAACTGTAATTATAGTGTATGTAGGAAATAATAACAGTGAGAATATGAAATATCAAAAGGTATAATAAATAGCCAAAATATACTTAGGTCAAATTCATGGTCAAACACTTACTCTCTTCAGTGTAAATCTAATAAATGAGTTAAGCTTTCAACTCTAGAAGCACAGTAATAACAATAAAAATCTCTTAGGAAAACAATAAGTAAATCAAGTAAAGATGAAGATAGAAACTAATTAAAAACATATAATGACTAATAATGAGTATATACAAGAAATGTCCTTGAAAAATAAAGTAGCAATTTATCAAATTTAACAAAGAAAAAAAGGAGCAAAATTAGGAATTAAACAATGGATAAAACAAGATTTAGAGAATATGGGACCCAGATAAAGTGTTTTCATGTTTTAAAGTATTCGTTTTGAAAATAGTTAAATTGCTGATTTGCTGGTTCAAGTTTTAAAATTTGAAATAGATGGAGAAACAATATACAGCATGTTCAAAGTTATTGATAAATTCACTAAAAAGAAAACTATAAGCACCAGCTGGATACCATAAGCGAAGTCTTTAACATTTTAAGAGACAATTAATTGATATAAAAAGTGAATTGGAACTAAAATGGAAACATAAAATAGAAAGAAATATTTTTTCAGTATGTTGCTGTCTAAATTTCAAATATCAAAGCTATACAAAAATTACATAACACACAATAATATAAATATTAATAAGCATACTTACTATGATTTAAAATAATAAACCACAATAAAAGTCATCAAAATAAAGGAAGAACACTTTAATATTTATATTACAACTATAACATGAATAGGTAGAAAAGATAATAATATCAAAAGTTATATAATACTATTTGATAATATTTGAGAAAAAACTTGTTATCCACTTTTGATATTTTCATTCATTTGAAGAGAATTCAGTAATATGATATTTGGATTCTCTTGTTTTCATTCCCTCCACCTAAGGAAAGGATGAGGAGTTTCTCTGGTGAATCTGGAAAGAATAACATTGGCGTGCCTAGCTCAAATCTGGCTTACATATTCTTGAGACTGGGCCTATTTGAATGCAAAATTGTTCAGAAAATTCTTGCCAATGCAATAATCCAAGAGTGAGAAAGAAGGTAAAAGTATTAGAGAAGAGCACAATATTACTCTCACTATCAAACAATTTCTCCTAATATTCATGGTACACTTATATTTTTATATTATATGTTATGTTTATATAGTACAAATACATTAATTTATACACTTACTATAATATGTAAGAAAACTTACCAAAAATAAAAAAAACCAAAAGAAAAGCACCTTCCACCAGCAAGAATAGTAAAAAATAGGATACAGATGCTGTAAAATCAACAACTTCAATATGGAGAATTCATAAATATTCAGAATATGACAAGAAAAAGATTTCATGCACACTAGAAACAAACTTCATAAAGCAGCTAGAAAATAGAATAACAAGAAATACTTGAGATCACATAAAGAAAACCACAAAAAATTATTATGAAAGACTAAATTTGATTTTTAATGGAAAGACTGAATACCAGAAGTATGCTAATTGTTTCCATATTGAATTTTAAGTTTAATAAAATCTCCATGCGTTTTGAAAATGAAACAACATAGTTATAAAGCTTTCTACTGGGAAAATTCATAGGTGAGAACAGTGAAGAAAAAGAAGTTATTGTAAAAAAAAAATTCTTATCAGTGAATGATAAGGAAAAGAATGTCCTGCTAATGGACCACCAGGAACCAAAGGGAAAGCCAGTGAGTCCGAAAAGAAAACCCAAAACACAGACCACAGTAGACAGAACAGATCTCAGCACGTGTTGACAAAGCACAGCCAGCTATGGGGGAAGGGAGAAATGGCTCAACAACAATATTGGAACTTGACTATTTTGAAAAAGAAAAAAACGTATACTATATATCACCTTCTCCCTGACAATAAAATAAATCTCGAATGAATTTCATTTCTAAATGAAACCATAAAAGTCAAATTAACTCTTAGTTGAATATAGCTAGTTAGATAAAAATGGCAAGGGAAACCAATTCACAACAGAATAAATATAAATACTCCATGAAGATGTGGGAGACAGAAACTTAACCAGCTAGGAATCAAACATTTTCAAATTACAACAAACACTATTTTTGCACATCAAATTCATAAAGCTATTTTGAATATGATATATAAAAATAAAAGCTGAAGTTATAAATAGATACAATCCTTCAGGAAAATAGTTTTGAATGTATACCAAGACCCTTAAAGAGTGTGTATTTTGAGCCAGAAATTCTGGACACAAGATGAATTCAATTATTTATTTAAATGAAGTTCACAATACTATCTATAAGAACATTTTAAAAAATGAAAATGACCTAAATATCCTATAATGAAGTATAGTTCAATTATGATATGTCCAAAAATGGAATTCTATGCTGTTATAAAAAATTATGTTTGAAAAACACATAATGACATAGGAAAAATGTATGTAGGGAAGCAGAAACTCAGTTTAATAAAGGGCAATTTTATGTATTCATTTCCTCTCTATTAAAGATATGATAATTATTCAATTAAAGTGATTAAAGCCATCCTACATTGTTATGCACATATTAACAGGTTTAGGCTCAGGTGAAAGTCAGGCAAAATGTCAAAAATACAAATTATTATTGGAGTTTGAGGAAACCACCATTTTAAAAGTTTTAAATTTTAAATGAAACATATAAAAGACAGAAAAATTGTAAAATATTCCATAATCAAGGAATGTCACAGATTTATCAATGACCGACACTTAGGCCAGGGTTTGAATAATACTGTCTGGTAGACCCAGAAATGAGAACCCTTATACGTTGCGGTTTCAACAGTTACAGTATCGCGCTGTGAATTTGCCAGGCTCACTCCATTGCCTATACTGCTTCCCCATGGGCACTAGCTCTGTCACCCAGATACCTCTAGTGATTTTGTGCTTCCCTTTCTTGAGGAACAGTTCTTTTATGATGCCACTTTCTCCCCCATGCTTCATTTGAGGATACAAGTTCAAGGAAGAGCTACATCTGAGTGCCTGGGGATCTTGGTTTCTTTCATGGGGTCAGACATATCTGTAAATGTTACTCACACACTAGAATCATATGAGTCTTTCCTATGGTTGACTGAATTCAGCCTTCCTAAAAATTACAGACCTTATCCCTCAAATAACATTTTAGAGATGAAGCACAACCACACCTACTGATGATGCTTTATACCTGGAAAAAAATAAGCAAAAGCAATAATCTTTTCCACTTGTCCAACATAATTTTTATACACAGAAATAACCATATTGTGTTCACAGAAGATGTGATCATCATAGTTTTTAAAGTTTTTGGTTTGAAATAATTCCAAATTTACAATAATAGTAGTTTGCAAGAAGAGGATGAATTTTTTCTTCCTGCATCTTTCAGAGTAATTTGCCAACATGATGCCCAATCAACTCTGGCTACCTTTGTGCAGTTTTCCTCTGAGTGAGGACATGCATCTATCTAAGCCCAGGGCATCCATCAAAATAAAGTGATTAACATTAAAACAGCAAATTTTAATTTTTACAATTTCTTCTATATCTATTAGTTGGCATCATACGATAAAAAAGAGCTGTTTCTTCGCAACTATTGAATTATTTACATCACTACAGACTCATGGATTCCTGTGCTAGTCGATGGATTATAAAAATTTACACCTATTTATTTTAATGCTCAAATTTTCCCCAATGTGGTCAGTGGTGATCCCTTCAAGTTGGTTTTGTGTTCTTTTAACATATCTCCATCATTCTTAGTTCACTGTGTCACTTCCCAACACAACAGATTCTGGGCATTTTGTATTTTCCGCACCACTACACTGAAGCTAGCCATTTCTCCAAGAAGCTCTGATTTCTCTTAGTGGAGAATGATCTTTAGAAGCCAAGATCTGGTGCTACGTCTGTTCATTATAATTGAAATGTCAATGCTACCAGGCCCTTTTAGTGAGCCACGCCAGAAAACACACACACACACACACACACACACACACACCTCTATGATTTTCTTCATTTATCTGTACATATTAAAATTATATGTTCCCTCTGATGCTTCCAATTCCGATAAAGCACAATAGGCTTATTGTATTTTTCATCTTTCCATATTTATAACTTTTTCTCTGTCAGTGAAAAACCTAACTCCCACTGTTCTAAACACATGTACCAATTTTATCAACATCACTTATGTAACCAATCTTTTGACCTCACTAGGCTACAATCCAAGATGACCACTTTCCTCACTTGGGCTTTAACCCCTGGCACTTTTCTTGCTCGAGCTCTAAACTCTGACAGGAGAGCCACCCACCGTACCTGGAAATCTACCTTCTTTGGCCTCATCAGCTGGCTTTTAGACTAAATTATTCAGAAAGAAATGAGTAAAAAAGAGGAATAATGAGAAAAAGAAGGCAAGCATACAGGCAGGAAGCGCAGGCAATGTGCTGTTAACATGGGCTTCAAGTTCAAAAATTAAAATGCAAAGAATGTATCTATCTTTAAGAAATTGCACTACTAAGAGTAACAAACATTCTTAATAAATCGAACAATTAAAATGCCAGGACACATCAAATTTTGACACCATTTGATAATATATATTTGATCTTAGTTGTATAGCCTATTGCCTTTATAATTTATAGCAATAAGTATGTGCAATAACACTTTACATTTTTTATGTTTGACATTTTTGTTAAAGTGACTTAAATACATGGATAATCAGCCACAGATAAGTTAGAGATATATTTATATTAAACAAATGAGAGGATTTGCATGTGATAACTACTTCCAGCATTCTCTTAGTTTTCTCTTAGTAAATCATCCCTGTACTGTGCAAGAAATTTTTTGATTGACCTTGCCTAGCTCTGAACTCACTATAAATAAATTATTGAGTCTTTCCATCTCTGTAAAGCACCAAAGAGCTCCTGGGTAAGATGCATTTTTAAAATTAAAAAAAATCAATTTCTTTTTTAGACAGATTACTAATAGCTTTCATCCATCCATTTAGGGTGTACACATCTCTAACAACAAAGGAAGTGAGAGGAAAATTGACAGAATGGTGCCAGGTCACTGCATATTTTATACTCAACTTGAATTAGTAATTTCAAAACTACATTTCCTTCTCTTTTCCTTCTTTGTTATGCATGCTACAGATGTATACTTGCAACACACATATTCCTGTGAGATAACTCCAGAGATTTTTAGAAAGACAGCTTAGAAAGTGCTTTCTAAATTAACAAGACAAAATCTCAGCTGATTTTCTGTTTTATTAATTTCCCTAAGCTTAGAAATTCCCTAAGAATTCCCTAAGAATCTTTGGCTTCCAAATAATCAGCATTATCACTTGGTAATGCTGATCACAAATAATCAGCATATCAACCTTATTACCAAATTTCTGATAGCTTAGGAACTTACTACTATTTAGATAAATGCACTATAAACTTACAGGCATCTATCAGTGCTTCATCTCTAAATATAATTTTAGCCTATTTCTTCTTTAAAACAGGTTTCAAAACAATGTTAGAGAAAAGTCAATATATTTTTTTCTTGTGTAGTAACAGTTCAATGAACTGAATACTTATGTCCTCCCAAAATTCATATGCTGAAATCCTAACCTCCAAGGTGATAGTATTAGGAGGTGGAGACTTTAGGAGGAGATTAACTCAATAGGGTGGAACTCTCATGAATGGGATTAGTGCCCATATAGAAGAGGCACCAGAAAAATCCCTAGCTCCTCCCACTATGTGAGTAGACAGTGGAAAGTTTCTACCTGTGACCCAGAAATTTGGCCTTCAGCTGACACTCTCTGCTGGTCCCTTGATTTTTGACTTAGCCTCTAGAACTGTGAGAAAGAAATTTCTCTTGTTTATAAGGCACCCAGTTTATCATATTTAGTTATAGCAGCCTGAATGAACTAAAACACACACCAATACTTTTATCTTCTTGTATGTGAAAGCTACGGTGGCTCATACCTGTAATCCTAGTACTTTGGAAGGGCGAGGTGGGCAGATCACCTGAGGTCGGGAATTCAAGACCAACCTGACCAACATAGAGGAATCCCGTCTCTACTAGCCGAGAGTGGTGGTGCATGCCTATAATTCCAGCTACTCGGGAGGCTGAGGCAGAATAGTTTGAACCCAGGAGGTAGAGGTTGCAGTTAGCTGAGATCATGCCATTGCACTCCAGCCTGGGCAACAAGAGTGAAACTCCGTCTCAAAAAAAAAAAAAAAAAAAAAAAAAGTCCTGAACTCTAACCACAAACTCATCTGGTTTCAGTGTTTCAGCACTTCACTCAGGCTCCTTTGATTTTTGATCACACACAAATCTCAAATCCCTTGGTCCTTCCCTCGGTATACCTCTTGTCTTACTTTCCTCCCTACCCTGTTTAGACTCCGTAACTGATCATGTAAAGTAAGAATACTCCCTATCTCCCTTGCCCATTTACTCCATATACCTCAAAGAACTCCGCGTTTCCCTACCCTGATCTGCTTAAGTGCTGCAGGTAAAAGGTCACACAACCTTCAGATTGGTGGAAATACCATTGCGTGTTTTCCAACTTCCTTCAGTTTCTCAACACCTGTGTTTCATTTTATCTTATTTCTATTATATCATCTCCTGTCTCGCTAAAATATTCCAAAACTCTGAGGCTGCCGTTATCAACATTAGTAAATGTCCTTGCAAATTATTTCACTGAGAAAACAGGAACCAGATAGAAAACACCCTTAACTTCAAATGGTTTCCATCCTGCATATCTTACGGTTCTTCTTTCACTCCATTTTCCTCTATTCATAACTCATCTCCCTTTCTAGGCCCTGATTGCACGTTTCCTGTCTTCAACACTCTGCTCTGGTTCTCACTTACAACACTTTACTACTTGTTTGCTCCTGCCCTCTGACTAAGGAAATGTTTAACCTCTCTCTAACAAATAAGGAAACAAGTAATAAAACTATAATAAACTTCCGTGATTAAATCCCCTCTATGGAAAACAGTATGGAGATTCCTTAAACAGCTAAAAGTAGATCTACCATTTGATCCAGCAGTCTAACTACTGGGTATCTACCCAAAGGCTAAGACGTCATTATATGAAAAAGACATTTGCACACGTATATTCATAGCAGCACAGTTGACAATTGCAAAGATGCGGAACCAACCTAAGTGCCCATCAACTAATGAATTAATAAAGAAAATGTGTTTATATACACCATAGAATACTACTTAGCCATTGAAAAGGAACAAAATAATGTCTTCTGGAGCCATTTGGATGGCACTGGAGGCCATTATTCTAAGTAAAGTAACACAGAAGTGGAAAAGCAAATACCCTAGGTTCTCGTTTATAAGTGGAAGTTAAGCTATGAATAAGCAAAGGTACACAGCATCACACAATGGACATCAGAGACTCATAAGGGGGAGGGGAGCTAGAAATTTTTTTTTAAAACTTACACATTAGGTATAATGTATACTACATGAGTGAAAGGTGCACCAAAAATCTCATAATTACAGCAGCACAATTCACCACTATATAATTGATCCATGTAACCAAAAAAAAAAAAAAAAAAAAAAAAAAAAAAAAGGGTTCCCAAAAGCTATTGAAATAAAATTTTTTCAAAACTGTAAAAAATATCCCCATCTGGACATTGATTTCTGTTTATTTTTTTCTCTGATACACTTCTTCTCTTTTTTATTAATATGTAATAGTTGAACATATTTATGAGGCATATGGGATATTTTGATTATTACACATACACATACATACAATGCATAATAATCAAATGAGGGTAATTAGGATATCCATCAGCATCTCACAATTGTATCATTTCCTTGTGTAGAAACATTTCAAATCTCCTCTAGCTATTTTGAAATATACAATAAATTAGTGTTAATCATAGTCCCCATGCTATGCTATCAGACACTAGAACTTATTCCTTCTATCAAACTGTATTTTTATAGCCATTAACCAACTCCTCTTCATTTCCTCCTCCTCAGAACTCTTCCCAGCCTCTGGCAACTATCATTCTACTCACTACCTTCATGAGATCAATTTTTTAGCTCCCTAAAATGAGTGAGAACATGCAATGTTTGTTTTTTGTGCCTAGTTAACTTCACTTAACATAAGGTCCTCTCATTCCATTCTTGTTGCTGACAATGATAGGGTGCCATTCTTTTATATGACAAAATAATATTGCATTGTGTATAAATACATTTTCTTTATTTATTCATCCCTTGATGGACACAGGTTGACTCCATATCTTAGCTTTTGTGAATAGTGCAGCAATAAACATAGGGCTGATATCTCTTCAGTATATTTATTTTTTATATTGTGTATATATATCTAATAGTGGAATTGCTGAATCATATGGCAATTCTATTTTTAGTTTTCTCAGGAACCTCCATAGTGTCTTCCACAGTGGCACATCGTATTAGTTTGTTCTCACACTGTTATGAAGAAATACCTGAGACTGGGTAATTTACAAAGAAAAGATGTTTAATTGACTCACAGTTCTACAGGGCCAGGGAAGTCTCAGGAAACTTACAGTCATGGCAGAAAGGGAAGCAAACATGTCATTCTTCACATGGCAGTAGCAAGGAGAAGTGTAGAGCAAAGCGGGAGGGGAGAAGCCCCTTATAAAACCATCAGCTCTCATGAGAATTCACTCACTATCACAAGAACAGCATGAGGGTAACTGTCCCCATGATTAAATTACCTTCCACTGGGTCCCTTCCGTGACACTTGGGGATTATGGAAACTACAATTCCAGATGAGGTTTGGGTGGGGATACAGCTAAACCATATCATGTACTTATTTACATACCCGCCAACAGCGTACAAGGGATTCCCTTTCTCCACATCCTTGACAGCATTTGTTATTTTCTGCATTTTAAATAATAGCCATTTTAATTAGGATGAGATATCTCATTGTGGTTTTAATTTGCATTTCTGCGATTAGTGATGTTGAGCATTTTTTCATATACCCTTGGCCATTTATATGTCTTCTTGTGAGAAACATCTATTCAGATCATTTGCCCATATTAATCTCTTGTATGAATAGTTTGCAAATATTTTTCCTATTCTATATGTTGTCTCTTCACTTTATTGTTTTCTTTGCTGTGCAGAAGCTTTTAACTTGATATAATCTCATTTGTCTATTTTTGCTTTTGTCGCCATTGCTTTTGAGGTCTTGCACAAAAACTTTTTGCCCAGGCCAATGTCCTGAAGTACTTTCCTAATGTTTTCTCTAGTAGTTTCACAGTTTCAGGTTTTACATTTAAGGTTTTAATCCATTTTGGTTTGGTTTTCATATATGGTGAAAAATAGGTTATAGTTTCATTCTTCTACATATATAAATATCCAGTTTTCCCACCACTTATTGAAGGATTTGTTTTAGTGCCTTTATAAAAAATAAGTGGGCTGTAAATCCACGGATTAATTTCTGGATCTGTATTCTGTTCCATTGTTCTATGTGCCTGTTTTCATGCCAGTACCATGTTGTTTTGGTTACTACATCTTTGTAGTATATTTTGAAGTCAGATAGTGTGAAGCCTCCAGCTTTTTTGTTGTTGTTGTTGTTCAGGACTGTGTTGGCTGTCTAGAATCATTTGCTGTTTCATACAAATTTTAGGATTTTTTTTCCATTTTTGTAAAGAATGTAATTGATATTTTGATAGAGATTGTTTTGACAACATTAATTCTTCCAATCCATAACCATGAAATACCTTTTTATCTTTTTTTCTTGAAAGAAAACTCTATATTTCTTCACTTCCTATTCACTTCACTGAGGTCTGAGGATCTTCCTTCATTTTATCTACCAAATTATTATGCAAAAAATGTCATCAATTTCCTGCTTATTTCCAAACTCATTGGACGTTTCAGCCTTCATTTGCTGATAAGTTATCAAGAAAGAATACTTCCATCTTTTAATTCATGCTACTTCTGAGGCAAAAATGAATCAGTTATTTCTTTCCCTGGCCTAAAATGCATATCAAATAAAGGGAAGTCTTTGTTGTTAAGATTAGGAAAGCTCAATTAAATCTCTATATTCTCTAAAGAAAATTGCTACACTACCTTATTTATTGTCTTACTTTCCATGTCAATTACAATCAGACAAATAAATAGCAGTCTTTCATTTTTTTATTAGTAGCCAAGTGGAAAAGAAAAATGATATATTTGGAGTTTTGCAACAGTGAAGTCTTGCACAGATATTTTACTGAACCTGTTTGCTCATCTACAATATGACAATAATGATGATTTCTACCTCATAGAATTGCTTAAAGGCTAAAATAAAACATGGTGGGCAAAAGCTATTTTAAATGGTTAAAAGTGCTGGAATTTGTTTGCTATAATTATTCATGTTCTGGCAGTCTGATATTATATAGGATAATTACTTCTGAATCAAAAAATGAATTTCCTGTGTATGGAAACTCCATATACAATCATTTGTTGCCCATTCTCCACCAATTTTTTTCTCTAGCCTTTAGGGGAAATTGGAAGGCTCAGAGCAGCCAGAGAAAGTTAGCAAAGAAAAAAGTAAGTTTCAATGAAACATTAGAGGCAAAGTCTGAATGCTTTTGCCTCTACTCTGGTCTGGTTAAGTGGAATCAGAAAGATTGCTGTATAAAAATTACAGTTATTACAGTCCTTACTGTTTGCAGAAAAGGAAACCCTGGCCTGAGGAGATACATTGACCAGCCCAAAGTTACTTTTATGGCAAATGGTTGATTTTCTATCCTCTAAACTCAGAATCTGAGAAGTTAACAACCAACTTTCATGTACAGAACAGAAAAATAAGAAGTAGACATGCCAGAAGGCACAGATAGTTAATAATTAAGTCAGAATTTCTCATCTACAAAGCAGAAATAGTATTTCTCAAAGAGGAATAAACATATCAAAGGGTTGTTAACATAATTAAATAGAATTACTTAAATAAAAATACTTGAAGAAATGCCTGGTTCATAGAAGTTGCTCAATTAATGTTCCTTACCTTAATTATAGACAAATGGTACCAGGGCTATAAATCTAACATCTAATTTACCCTGGCAAAAATAAACTTTGTCTATATTTACTAAGTAAGAAATACTACTTTCCTGTTTTGTGCCCGCTGAGCACCAAAATTCAAATAGTATTCAGGAAAGTATCTAAATGTGGCAAATTTATAATAATTATGAGTTCTTTACCTTGGAATTTGATGAAAAGGAATAAATGATTTATTGAAAATAAATGGACCTACAACATGGGAATTTTGAAAACAGTTCATAACATAAAAAACACTAACGTATAGTGATCTGAATATTCTGATATCAGCTTTTAATTGTTTTTTACTAAAGAGTAGGTAATACATTCAGTCAATGCATTTCGCTAAAATGGTGATAAGCAGAACAAGAGGATGATGAAGGGACGAGATTTTCAGATTCACTAAGGGAAAGCATTCCAGGCAGTGCAACAGCCTTGAAGTGGGAGCATGACTGTTAGATAGAAAACAGACTGTGCCCAATGCATAAAAAGGAGAAAGGCACACAAGGTCAGGGACACAGAAGGATTCTAAAACATGAAGGGCCTTGTAGGTCAAAAAGAACTTAAATTTTTACTCTGAGTGAAATAGGCAGAGGAGTGACATGATTTTAGGTTTTATGGAAATCATCCTGACTCCTATGCTGAAAATAAGCTATGGAGAGTGTGGGGCAAAGGGTACAAGCAGACAGCTCAGTTAGAAAACTGTTACAGCAGTTCAGGCAATAGAATCTCACACACAAAATGAAAATGCTTCCAAAAATAACAGTGGAGCAGAAAAAATAAAGAATAAAGGAGAGTGTAAATATGTGAGCAAATCTAAAAGAATATTGACCTTATAAAACAACAGTAATAGAGGGGTTTAAATAAATTGAGAAATAAAATGTATGGCAGTAACATCATAAAAGGTGAGAGAGATTCTAAGGTCCTAGCATTGTTGGTAGGTTATAAAAGTATTAGTATGTTAGACTTTGAGTCAAGAAGAAGTGCTGTTTTGGGTGGTCAGTAAACAAAGAGTAAAGTGTTATGTAATTAATAACCTAATAGAGGAGAAAAGTAAAATAAATATTATTAACTCAAAGAAACCTAGAAAAAGTCTATGAAATATAGAAAACAAATAAGATAGCAAATTCATACCAAATACATTAGTAATTATCTTAGTCTACACATTCTGAATGAAAAACAAATAATCCAATTAGAAGACTTTAGTCTGCTAAGGCTGCCATGACAAAGCACCACAGACTAGGTGGTTTATACAACACAAATTTATTTCTCAAAGTTCTGGTGGTTAGAAGTCCAAGATCAAGACACAAGCTATGAAGCGAGGCTTAGACTTAGACTTCTTCTAAGGCCTCTCTCCACAGCTGGTAGACAGTTACCTTCTATGTCTTCACGTGGTCTTCCCTTTGTCTGTGCCCAAATTTTCTCTTATTATAGGCGCACAAGTCGTATTGGATTACGGCCCAGCCTAATAATCTCATTTTGACTTAATTACCTTTTTAAAGACTCTATCCCCAAATACAATCACCTTTTGAGGTACTAGGGGTTAAAGCTTCAACATGAATTTTTGTAAGAGGCAATTGAGTCCATTACAAAGACAAACACCAAAAAAGCTCTCAGCTTTGTTTATGAGGTATACACCTTTAATATAAGAATATAGAAAGATCAAAAATGATATACTATGCAAATACTAACTACAAACAAACAATAAAAAATGCTGGCCTAGATATACTTGCATCAAAGAAGAATCCAAAGCAAAAATCATTATGAAAAACAAATAAAAATGTTTCATAATGATGACGTCATCAGTCAGCCAGAAAACTATCACATAACTCTAATTATATTAAAATTTGAAAGCATTAAGAAAAAATAATAGACAAAACCATAATCATAAAGGAAAATGATAACATGCTTTTTATCAGTAACTGATAGAATAAGCAGACAAAAAAAAAAAAAAAGAATATAAATCAGTTTTGACCTAACCTATATTAAACCTTTAAATACTCAAATACAATCTTTTCAAGAAATCACATAACAAAATTGGAAAGGAAAAAGCAAGTGTCAACAGATTTCCAAGAGTTAACTAAAAAGGTTGTGTTCTCTGGCTATGTTAGAATTAAGCTCAAACTCAGTATAAGTAGCTAGAAAGTAGCCAGTGGTTTAGAATTTAAAATGTATACCTAAATACATATGGATAAAAAAGGGAAATTTTAAAACTGAATCAAAACCTGTGGATGCAGCTAAGTCTGTGCTCAGAGGAATTTTTCTAGACTTAAATATGTATATTAGTAAAGAAGAAAGGCTTAAATGGAATGTTCTATGTATTTGTCTCAAAAATCGAAAGTATAGCAACAAATTTAGTTCAAAGAAAATGGAAGGAAATAAGAAGTAATGTTAATGAATTATTAATAAACATACAATAGAAATAATCAAAGTAAAAATTTGATTATTTGAAAAGACTCGTAACAGTGATACACTACTGATGAAACTAATAAAGAAAAGAGAAGTAGAACAAAGTAACCCGATACAGATGCTTCAGTTTTAAAAAATCACAAGTTATTATGGACAACTTCACATTAATATATTTTATATGTTAAACAAGATAGATAGAGTCCTCAGTTAACCTTATTTTATGTTTTTGTTTGCTTGTTTGTTTGTTTGAGGTGGAGTTTTGCTCTTATTGCCCAGGCTGGAGTGCAGTGGCACTGCCTCAGCTCACTGGAATCTCTGCCTCCTGAGTTCAAGCGATTCTCCTGCCTCAGCTTCCCAAGTAGCTGGGATTACAGGCACCCACCAACACACCCAGCTAATTTTTGTATTTTTAGTAGAGACGGGGTTTCGCCATGTTGGTCAGGCTGGTCTTGAACTCCTGACCTCAGGTGATCCACCCGCCTCGGCCTCCCAAAGTGCTGGGATTACAATATTTTAATGCACTAACAATGACACTGCCTTTAGACTGGATAGTTCATCAGCTGTACAAATTGGAAAAATCAAATATGGGAATACAGAAGGTTTTCATTTTTCTTCTCTTCTGGTTTCTTTTCCTAGACTTGTCACGTTTTCAATGATTGTTATGCCCTCTTTGCCTGCTGGGAGATGTTCATTTATTTGCTAATGTGTTTTTGTTGACAAGTTTTGGATTTTGCTTTAATTAATATCTACTTTTGTTTATTACCTTTATGTGTCAAATGGTGTGCTAGAAGCTATAGAGCCTATTACAAACCAGATATAATCCTGTTGGGCTCTCAAATTCTAACTGAAGTGAAAGCAAATGGAGAAAGAGAGGCATATGTAAATATGCTGTCGGGAGGACTTGAGAAGATTGCTCCAAAAAAAAAAAAAAAAAAAAAAAAA